>NW_027017179.1:0-259118 GCF_036013445.1 Caloenas nicobarica
AGCCCGACAGAGTCCGACAGGGCCCAGTAGAGCCCGACAGAGCCCGACAGAGCCCGACAGAGCCCGACAGGGCCCGACAGGGCCCGACAGAGCCCGACAGAGCCCGACAGGGCCCGACAGGGCCCAGTAGAGCCCGACAGAGCCCGAGAGGGCCCGACAGGGCCCGACAGAGCCCGACAGAGCCCGACAGGGCCCAGTACAGCCCGACAGAGCCCGACAGAGCCTGACAGAGCCCGACAGGGCCCGACAGGGCCCGACAGAGTCCGACAGAGCCCGACAGGGCCCAGTAGAGCCCGACAGAGCCCGACAGAGCCCGACAGGGCCCGACAGAGCCCGACAGGGCCCAGTAGAGCCCGATACAGCCCGACAGAGCCCGACAGAGCCCGACAGGGCCCGACAGAGCCCGACAGAGCCCGACAGGGCCCGATAGAGCCCAACAGAGCCCGACAGAGCCCGACAGGGCCCGACAGAGCCCGACAGAGCCCGACAGGGCCCAGTAGAGCCCGACAGAGCCCAGTAGAGCCCAGTAGAGCCCGACAGAGCCCGACAGAGCCCGACAGAGCCCGACAGGGCCCGACAGGGCCCGACAGGGCCCGACAGAGCCCGACAGGGCCCGACAGAGCCCGACAGGGCCCGACAGGGCCCGACAGAGCCCAGTAGAGCCCGACAGAGACCGACAGAGACCGACAGAGCCCGACAGAGCCCGACAGAACCCGACAGAGCCCGACAGAGTCCAGTAGAGCCCGACAGAGCCCGACAGAGCCCGACAGAGCCCGACAGGACCCGACAGGGCCCGACAGGGCCCAGTAGAGCCCGACAGAGCCCGACAGAGCCTGACAGAGCCCGACAGGGACCGACAGGGCCCGACAGAGCCCGACAGAGCCCGACAGGGCCCAGTAGAGCCTGACAGAGCCCGACAGAGCCCGACAGAGCCCGACAGGGCCCAGTAGAGCCCGACAGAGCCCGACAGATCCCGACAGAGCCCGACAGAGCCCGACAGAGCCCGACAGGGCCCGACAGAGCCCGACAGGGCCCGACAGGGCCCGACAGGGCCCAGTAGAGCCCGACAGAGCCCGACAGAGCCCGACAGGGCCCGACTTGGCCCGACAGAGCCCGACAGAGCCAGACAGCGCCCGACAGGGCCCGACAGAGCCCAGTAGAGCCCGACAGAGCCCGACAGAGCCCGACAGAGCCCGACAGGGCCCGACAGGGCCCGACAGGGCCCAGTAGAGCCCGACAGAGCCCGACAGAGCCCGACAGGGCCCGACAGAGCCCGACAGAGCCCGACAGGGCACGACAGAGCCCGACAGAGCCCGACAGAACCCGACAGAGTCCGACAGAGCCCAGTAGAGCCCGACAGAGCCCGACAGAGCCCGACAGAGCCCGACAGAGCCCGATAGGGCCCGACAGGGCCAGACAGGGCCCAGTAGAGCCCGACAGAGCCCGACAGAGCCCGACAGGGCCCGACAGGGCCCGACAGAGCCCGACAGAGCCCGACAGGGCCCGACAGGGCCCAGTAGAGCCCGACAGAGCCCGAGAGGGCCCGACAGAGCCCGACAGAGCCCGACAGAGCCCGACAGAGCCCGACAAAGCCCGACAGAGCCCGACAGGGCCCGACAGAGCCCGACAGAGCCCGACAGGGCCCGACAGGGCCCAGTAGAGCCCGACAGAGCCCGAGAGGGCCCGACAGAGCCCGACAGAGCCCGACAGAGCCCGACAGAGCCCGACAGAGCCCGACAGAGCCCGACAGGGCCCGACAGGGCCCAGTAGAGCCCGACAGAGCCCGACAGAGCCCGACAGAGCCGACAGGGCCCAGTAGAGCCCGACAGAGCCCGACAGAGTCCGACAGAGCCCGACAGGGCCCGACAGAGCCCGACAGAGCCCGACAGAGCCCGACAGCGCCCGACAGCGCCCGACAGGGCCCAGTAGAGCCCGACAGAGCCCGACAGAGCCCGACAGAGCCCGACAGGGCCCGACAGAGCCCGACAGAGCCCGACAGAGCCCAGTAGAGCCCGACAGAGCCCGACAGGGCCCGACAGAGCCCGACAGAGCCCGACAGGGCCCAGTAGAGCCCGACAGAGCCCGACAGAGCCCGACAGAGCCCGACAGGGCCCGACAGAGCCCGACAGAGCCCGACAGGGCCCGATAGGGCCCGACAGAGCCCGACAGAGCCCGACAGGGCCCGACAGAGCCCGACAGAGCCCGACAGGGCCCAGTAGAGCCCGACAGAGCCCGACAGAGCCCGACAGAGCCCGACAGAGCCCAGTAGAGCCCGACAGAGCCCGACAGAGCCCGACAGAGCCCGACAGGGCCCGACAGGGCCCGACAGGGCCCGACAGAGCCCGACAGAGCCCGACAGGGCCCGACAGAGCCCGACAGGGCCCGACAGGGCCCGACAGAGCCCAGTAGAGCCCGACAGAGACCGACAGGGCCCGACAGGGCCCGACAGGGCCCAGTAGAGCCCGACAGAGCCCGACAGAGCCTGACAGAGCCCGACAGGGACCGACAGGGCCCGGCAGAGCCCGACAGAGCCCGACAGGGAACAGTAGAGCCCGACAGAGCCCGACAGAGCCCGACAGAGCCCAGTAGAGCCCGACAGAGCCCGACAGAGCCCGACAGGGCCCGACAGGGCCCGACAGAGCCCGACAGAGCCCGACAGGGCCCGACAGGGCCCAGTAGAGCCCGACAGAGCCCGACAGAGCCCGACAGGGCCCGACAGGGCCCGACAGAGCCCGACAGAGCCAGACAGGGCCCGACAGGGCCCGACAGAGCCCAGTAGAGCCCGACAGAGCCCGACAGAGCCCGACAGGGCCCGACAGGGCCCGACAGGGCCCAGTAGAGCCCGACAGAGCCCGACAGAGCCCGACAGAGCCCGACAGGGCCCGACAGGGCCCGACAGGGCCCGACAGAGCCCGACAGGGCCCGACAGAGCCCGACAGGGCACGACAGAGCCCGACAGAGCCCGACAGGGCCCGACAGAGCCCGACAGAGCCCGACAGAGCCCGACAGGCTCCAGTAGAGCCCGACAGAGCCCAACAGAGCCCAGTAGAGCCCAGTAGAGCCCGACAGAGCCCGACAGGGCCCGACAGAGCCCGACAGAGCCCGACAGAGCCCGACAGGCTCCAGTAGAGCCCGACAGAGTCCGACAGAGCCCAGTAGAGCCCAGTAGAGCCCGACAGAGCCCGACAGGGCCCGACAGAGCCCGACAGAGCCCGACAGAGCCCGACAGGCTCCAGTAGAGCCCGACAGAGCCCAACAGAGCCCGACAGGGCCCGACAGGGCCCCACAGAGCCCGACAGAGCCCGACAGAGCCCGACAGGGCCCGACAGAGCCCGACAGAGCCTGACAGAGCCCGACAGGGCCCAGTAGAGCTCGACAGAGCCCGACAGGGCCCGACAGAGCCCAGTAGAGCTCGACAGAGCCCGACAGAGCCCGACAGGGCCCGACAGGGCCCGACAGAGCCCGACAGGGCCCAGTAGAGCCCGACAGAGCCCGACAGGGCCCGAAAGAGCCCGACAGAGCCCGACAGAGCCCGACAGGCTCCAGTAGAGCCTGACAGAGCCCGACAGAGCCCGACAGAGCCCGACAGAGCCCAGTAGAGCTCGACAGAGCCCGACAGAGCCCGACAGGGCCCGACAGGGCCCGACAGAGCCCGACAGAGCCCGACAGGGCCCGACAGGGCCCGACAGAGCCCGACAGATCCCGACAGAGCCCAGTAGAGCCCGACAGAGCCCGACAGAGCCCGACAGAGTCCAGTAGAGCCCGACAGAGCCCGACAGAGCTCGACAGGGCCCGACAGGGCCCGACAGAGCCCGACAGAGCCCGACAGAGCCCGACAGAGCCCGACAGGGCCCGACAGAGACCAGTAGAGCCCGACAGAGCCCGACAGAGCCCGACAGAGCCCGGCAGGGCCCGACCGAGCCCGACCGAGCCCAGTAGAGCCCGACAGAGCCCGACAGAGGCCGACAGAGCCCGACAGAGCCCGACAGGGCCCAGTAGAGCCCAGTAGAACCCGACAGAGCCCAACAGAGCCCGACAGAGCCCGACAGAGACCAGTAGAGCCCGACAGAGCCCGACAGAGCCCGACAGAGCCCGACAGAGCCCGACAGAGCCCGACAGGGCCCAGTAGAGCCCGACAGAGCCCGACAGTGCCCGACAGAGCCCGACAGGGCCCGACAAAGCCCGATAGAGCCCAGTAGAGCCCGACAGAGCCCGACAGAGCCCGACAGAGCCCAACAGGGCCCAGTAGAGCCCAGTAGAGCCCGACAGAGCCCGACAGAGCCCGACAGAGCCCGACAGAGCCCGACAGGGCCCAGTAGAGCCCAGTAGAACCCGACAGAGCCCGACAGGGCCCGACAGGGCCCGGCAGAGCCCGACAGGGCCCGACAGGGCCGGACAGAGCCCGACAGGGCCCGACAGGGCCCGACAGGGCCCGACAGGGCCCGACAGGGCCCGACAGAGCCCAGTAGAGCCAGACAGAGCCCGACAGAGCCCGACAGAACCCGACAGAGCCCGACAGAGCCCGACAGAGCCCGACAGGGCCCGACAGGGCCCGACAGAGCCCGACAGAGCCCGACAGAGCCCGACAGAGCCCGACAGAGCCCGACAGAACCCGACAGAGCCCGACAGAACCCGACAGAGCCCGACAGGGCCCGACAGAGCCCGACAGGGCCCGACAGGGCCCAGTAGAGCCCGACAGAGCCCGACAGAGCCCGACAGAGTCCAGTAGAGCCCGACAGAGCCCGACAGAGCCCGACAGAGCCCGACAGAGTCCAGTAGAGCCCGACAGAGCCCGACAGAGCCCGACACGGCCCGACAGGGCCCGACAGAGCCCGACAGGGCCCAGTAGAGCCCGAGAGAGCCCGACAGAGCCCAGTAGAGCCCAGTAGAGCCCGACAGAGCCCGACAGAGCCCGACAGAGCCCGACAGAGCCCGACAGGGCCCAGTAGAGCCCGACAGAGCCCGACAGAGCCCGACAGAGCCCGACAGGGCCCGACAGGGCCCAGTAGAGCCCGACAGAGCCCGACAGAGCCCGACAGAGCCCGACAGAGCCCAGTAGAGCCCGACAGAGCCCGACAGAGCCCGACAGAGCCCGACAGGGCCCAGTAGAGCCCGACAGAGCCCGACAGGGCCCGACAGAGCCCGACAGAGCCCGACAGGGCCCAGTAGATCCCAGTAGAGCCCGACAGGGCCCAGTAGAGCCCAGTAGAGCCCGACAGAGCCCAGTAGAGCCCGACAGGGCCCGACAGAGCCCGACAGGGCCCGACAGAGCCCGACAGAGCCCGACAGAGCCCGACAGGGCCCAGTAGATCCCGACAGAGCCCGACAGAGCCCGACAGAGCCCGACAGAGCCCAGTAGAGCCCGACAGAGCCCGACAAAGCCCGACAGAGCCCGACAGAGCCCGACAAGGCCCGACAGAGCCCGACAGAGCCCGACAGGGCCCGACAGAGCCTGACAGAGCGCGACAGAGCCCGTCACGGCCCGACAGGGCCCAGGAGAGCCCGACAGAGCCCGACAAAGCCCGACAGAGCCCGACAGAGCCCAGTAGAGCCCGACAGAGCCCGACAGGGCCCGACAGAGCCCGACAGAGCCCGACAGAGCCCAGTAGAGCCCAGTAGAGCCCGACAGAGCCCGACAGAGCCCGACAGAGCCAGACAGGGCCCGACAGAGCCCGACAGAGCCCGACAGGGCCCGACAGGGCCCGACAGAGCCCGACAGGGCCCGACAGGGCCCAGTAGAGCCCGACAGAGCCCGACAGAGCCCGACAGAGCCCGACAGAGCCCGACAGGGCCCGACAGGGCCCGACAGAGCCCAGTAGAGACCGACAGAGCCCGACAGAGCCCGACAGAACCCGACAGAGCCCGACAGAGCCCAGAAGAGCCCTACAGAGCCCGACAGAGCCCGACAGGGCCCGACAGGGCCCAGTAGAGCCCGACAGAGCCCGACAGAGCCCGACAGGGCCCGACAGGGCCCGACAGGGCCCAGAAGAGCCCGACAGAGCCCGACAGAGCCCGACAGAACCCGACAGAGCCCGACAGAGCCCGACAGGGCCCGACAGGGCCCGACAGAGCCCGACAGGGCCCAGTAGAGCCCGACAGAGCCCGACAGAGCACAGTAGAGCCCAGTAGAGCCCGACAGAGCCCGACAGAGCCCGACAGAGCCCGACAGAACCCGACAGAGCCCGACAGAGCCCGACAGGGTCCGACAGGGCCCAGTAGAGCCCGACAGAGCCCGACAGAGCCCGACAGAGCCCAGTAGAGCCCAGTAGAGCCCGACAGAGCCCGACAGGGCCCGACAGGGCCCGACAGAGCCCGACAGGTCCCGACAGGGCCCAGTAGATCCCGACAGAGCCCGACAGAGCCCGACAGAGCCCGACAGAGCCCGACAGGGCCCAGAAGAGCCCGACAGAGCCCGACAGAGCCCGACAGAGCCCGACAGAGCCCGACAGGGCCCGACAGGGCCCGACAGAGCCCGACAGGGCCCGATAGAGCCCGACAGAGCCCGACAGAGCCCGACAGGGCCCCACAGAGCCCGACAGAGCCCGACAGGGCCCAGTAGAGCCCGACAGAGCCCGACAGAGCCCGACAGAGCCCGACAGGGCCCGACAGGGCCCGACAGAGCCCGACAGAGCCCGACAGAGCCCGACAGGGCCCAGTACAGAGCCCGACAGAGCCCGTCAGAGCCCAGTAGAGCCCGACAGAGCCCGACAGAGCCCGACAGGGCCCGACAGGGCCCGACAGAGCCCGACAGAGCCCGACAGGGCCCGACAGGGCCCGACAGAGCCCAGTAGAGCCCGACAGAACCCGACAGAGCCCGACAGAGCCCGACAGGGCCCGACAGGGCCTGACAGGGCCCAGTAGAGCCCGACAGAGCCCGACAGAGCCCGACAGAGCCCGACAGGGCCCGACAGAGCCCGACAGAGCCCGACAGGGCCCGACAGGGCCCAACAGAGCCCGACAGGGCCCGACAGAGCCCGACAGGGCCCGACACAGCCCGACAGAGCCCGACAGAACCCGACAGAGCCCGACAGAGCCCAGTAGAGCCCGACAGAGCCCGACAGAGCCCGACAGAGCCCGACAGGTCCCGACAGGGCCCAGTAGAGCCCGACAGAGCCCGACAGAGCCCGACAGAACCCGACAGAGCCCGACAGAGCCCAGTAGAGCCCGACAGAGCCCGACAGAGCCCGACAGAGCCCGACAGGGCCCGACAGGTCCCGACAGGGCCCAGTAGAGCCCGACAGAGCCCGACAGAGCCCGACAGAGCCCGACAGGGCCCGACAGGGCCCAGTAGAGCCCGACAGAGCCCGACAGAGCCCGACAGAGCCCAGTAGAGCCCACTAGAGCCCGACAGAGCCCGACACAGCCCGACAGAGCCCGACAGAGCCCGACAGGGCCCGACAGAGCCCAGTAGAGCCCGACAGAGCCCGACAGAGCCCGACAGGGCCCGACAGGGCCCGACAGAGCCCGACAGAGCCCGACAGGGCCCGACAGGGCCCGACAGAGCCCAGTAGAGCCCGACAGAGCCCGACAGAGCCCGACAGAGCCCGACAGGGCCCGACAGGGACCGACAGGGCCCAGTAGAGCCCGACAGAGCCCGACAGAGCCCGACAGAGCCCGACAGGGCCCGACAGGGCCCGACAGGGCCCGACAGAGCCCAGTAGAGCCCGACAGAGCCCGACAGAGCCCGACAGAGCCCGACAGGGCCCGACAGGGCCCGACAGGGCCCAGTAGAGCCCGACAGAGCCGGACAGAGCCCGACAGAGCCCGACAGGGCCCGACAGAGCCCGACAGAGCCCGACAGGGCCCGACAGGGCCCGACAGAGCCCGACAGGGCCCGACAGAGCCCGACAGGGCCCGACAGGGTACGACAGAGCCCGACAGAGCCCGACAGAGCCCGACAGAGCCCGACAGGGCCCGACAGGGCCCAGTAGAGCCCGACAGAGCCCGACAGAGCCCGACAGAGCCCAGTAGAGCCCAGTAGAGCCCGACAGAGCCGGACACAGCCCGACAGAGCCCGACAGAGCCCGACAGGGCCCGACAGAGCCCGACAGAGCCCGACAGGGCCCGACAGAGCCCGACAGAGCCCGACAGGGCCCAGTAGAGCCCGACAGAGCCCGACAGAGCCCGACAGAACCCGACAGGGCCCAGTAGAGCCCGACAGAGCCCGACAGGGCCCGACAGAGCCCGACAGAGCCCGACAGAGCCCGACAGCGCCCGACAGGGCCCAGTAGAGCCCGACAGAGCCCGACAGAGCCCGACAGAGCCCGACAGAGCCCAACAGGGCCCGACAGAGCCCGACAGAGCCCGACAGAGCCCGACAGGGCCCAGTAGAGCCCGACAGAGCCCGACAGAGCCCGACAGGGCCCGACAGGGCCCGACAGAGCCCGACAGAGCCCGACAGGGCCCGACAGAGCCCGACAGAGCCCGACAGGGCCCAGTAGAGTCCGACAGAGCCCGACAGAGCCCGACAGAGCCCGACAGAGCCCAGTAGAGCCCGACAGAGCCCGACAGAGCCCGACAGAGCCCGACAGGGCCCGACAGGGCCCGACAGAGCCCGACAGGGCCCGACAGAGCCCGACAGGGCCCGACAGGGCCCGACAGGGCCCGACAGAGCCCGACAGGGCCCGACAGGGCCCGACAGGGCCCGACAGAGCCCGACAGAGCCCGACAGAGCCCAGTAGAGCCCGACAGAGCCCGACAGGGCCCGACAGAGCCCGACAGGGCCCGACAGGGCCCGACAGAGCCCGACAGGGCCCGACAGAGCCCAGTAGAGCCCGACAGAGCCCGACAGGGCCCAACAGAGCCCGACAGGGCCCAGTAGAGCCCGACAGAGCCCGATAGAGCCCGACAGGGCCCGACAGGGCCCGACAGGGCCCAGTAGAGCCCGACAGAGCCCGACAGAGCCCAGTAGAGCCCAGTAGAGCCCGACAGAGCCCGACAGAGCCCGACAGAGCCCGACAGGGCCCGACAGGGCCCGACAGAGCCCGACAGAGCCCGACAGGGCCCGACAGAGCCCGACAGAGCCCGACAGAGCCCGACAGGGCCCGACAGGGCCCGACAGAGCCCGACAGGGCCCGACAGGGCCCGACAGAGCCCGACAGAGCCCGACAGAGCCCAGTAGAGCCCAGTAGAGCCCGACAGGGCCCGACAGGGCCCGACTGGGCCCATTAGAGCCCGACAGAGCCCGACAGAGCCTGACAGAGCCCGACAGGGCCCAGTAGAGCCCGACAGAGCCCGATAGAGCCCGACAGGGCCCGACAGGGCCCAGTAGAGCCCGACAGAGCCCGACAGAGCCCAGTAGAGCCCAGTAGAGCCCGACAGAGCCCGACAGAGCCCGACAGAGCCCGACAGGGCCCGACAGAGCCCGACAGAGCCCGACAGGGCCCGACAGGGCCCGACAGGGCCCAGTAGAGCCCGAAAGAGCCCGACAGAGCCCAGTAGAGCCCAGTAGAGCCCGACAGGGCCCGACAGGGCCCGACAGGGCCCATTAGAGCCCGACAGAGCCCGACAGAGCCTGACAGAGCCCGACAGGGCCCGACAGGGCCCGACAGAGTCCGACAGAGCCCGACAGGGCCCAGTAGAGCCCGACAGAGCCCGACAGAGCCCGACAGGGCCCGACAGGGCCCGACAGGGCCCGACAGAGCCCGACAGGGCCCAGTAGAGCCCGATAGAGCCCGACAGAGCCCGACAGAGCCCGACAGAGCCCGACAGGGCCCGACAGAGCCCGACAGAGCCCGACAGGGCCCAGTAGAGCCCGACAGGGCCCGACAGAGCCCGACAGAGCCCGACAGGGCCCGACAGAGCCCGACAGAGCCCGACAGGGCCCGACAGGGCCCGACAGAGCCCGACAGGGCCCGACAGAGCCCGACAGAGCCCAGTAGAGCCCGACAGAGCCCGACAGAGCCCGAAAGAGCCCGACAGGGCCCAGTAGAGCCCGACAGAGCCCAACAGAGCCCGACAGAGCTTGACAGAGCCCAGTAGAGCCCGACAGAGCCTGACAGAGCCCGACAGAGCCCGACAGGTCCCGACAGGGCCCAGTAGAGCCCGACAGAGCCCGACAGAGCCCGACAGAGCCCGACAGAGCCCGACAGGGCCCAGAAGAGCCCGACAGAGCCCGACAGAGCCCGACAGAGCCCGACAGAGCCCGACAGGGCCCGACAGGGCCCGACAGAGCCCGACAGGGCCCGATAGAGCCCGACAGAGCCCGACAGAGCCCGACAGGGCCCCACATAGCCCGACAGAGCCCGACAGAGCCCGACAGAGCCCGACAGGGCCCGACAGGGCCCGACAGGGCCCAGTAGAGCCTGACAGAGCCCGACAGAGCCCGACAGGGCCCGACAGGGCCCGACAGAGCCCGACAGATCCCGACAGAGCCCAGTAGAGCCCGACAGAGCCCGACAGAGCCCGACAGAGTCCAGTAGAGCCCGACAGAGCCCGACAGAGCTCGACAGGGCCCGACAGGGCCCGACAGAGCCCGACAGAGCCCGACAGAGCCCGACAGAGCCCGACAGGGCCCGACAGAGACCAGTAGAGCCCGACAGAGCCCGACAGAGCCCGACAGAGCCCGACAGGGCCCGACCGAGCCCGACAGAGCCCAGAAGAGCCCAACAGAGCCCGACAGAGCCCGACAGAGCCCGACAGAGCCCGACAGAGCCCGACAGGGCCCGACAGGGCCCAGTAGAGCCCGACAGAGCCCGACAGTGCCCGACAGAGCCCGACAGGGTCCGACAAAGCCCGATAGAGCCCAGTAGAGCCCGACAGAGCCCGACAGAGCCCGACAGAGCCCGACAGAGCCCGACAGGGCCCAGTAGAGCCCAGTAGAGCCCGACAGAGCCCGACAGAGCCCGACAGAGCCCGACAGAGCCCGACAGGGCCCAGTAGAGCCCAGTAGAACCCGACAGAGCCCGACAGGGCCCGACAGGGCCCGGCAGAGCCCGACAGGGCCCGACAGGGCCCGACAGGGCCCGACAGGGCCCGACAGGGCCCGACAGAGCCCAGTAGAGCCCGACAGAGCCCGACAGAGCCCGACAGAACCCGACAGAGCCCGACAGAGCCCGACAGAGCCCGACAGGGCCCGACAGGGCCCGACAGAGCCCGACACGGCCCAGTGGAGCCCGAGAGAGCCCGACAGAGCCCAGTAGAGCCCAGTAGAGCCCGACAGAGCCCGACAGAGCCCGACAGAGCCCGACAGAACCCGACAGAGCCCGACAGAACCCGACAGAGCCCGACAGGGCCCGACAGAGCCCGACAGGGCCCGACAGGGCCCAGTAGAGCCCGACAGAGCCCGACAGAGCCCGACAGAGTCCAGTAGAGCCCGACAGAGCCCGACAGAGCCCGACAGAGCCCGACAGAGTCCAGTAGAGCCCGACAGAGCCCGACAGAGCCCGACAGAGCCCGACAGAGCCCGACACGGCCCGACAGGGCCCGACAGAGCCCGACAGGGCCCAGTAGAGCCCGAGAGAGCCCGACAGAGCCCAGTAGAGCCCAGTAGAGCCCGACAGAGCCCGACAGAGCCCGACAGAGCCCGACAGAGCCCGACAGGGCCCAGTAGAGCCCGACAGAGCCCGACAGAGCCCGACAGAGCCCGACAGGGCCCGACAGGGCCCAGTAGAGCCCGACAGAGCCCGACAGAGCCCGACAGAGCCCGACAGAGCCCAGTAGAGCCCGACAGAGCCCGACAGAGCCCGACAGAGCCCGACAGGGCCCAGTAGAGCCCGACAGAGCCCGACAGGGCCCGACAGAGCTCGACAGAGCCCGACAGGGCCCAGTAGATCCCAGTAGAGCCCGACAGGGCCCAGTAGAGCCCAGTAGAGCCCGACAGAGCCCAGTAGAGCCCGACAGGGCCCGACAGAGCCCGACAGGGCCCGACAGAGCCCGACAGAGCCCGACAGAGCCCGACAGGGCCCAGTAGATCCCGACAGAGCCCGACAGAGCCCGACAGAGCCCGACAGAGCCCAGTAGAGCCCGACAGAGCCCGACAAAGCCCGACAGAGCCCGACAGAGCCCGACAAGGCCCGACAGAGCCCGACAGAGCCCGACAGGGCCCGACAGAGCCTGACAGAGCGCGACAGAGCCCGTCACGGCCCGACAGGGCCCAGGAGAGCCCGACAGTGCCCGACAAAGCCCGACAGAGCCCGACAGAGCCCAGTAGAGCCCGACAGAGCCCGACAGGGCCCGACAGAGCCCGACAGAGCCCGACAGAGCCCAGTAGAGCCCATTAGAGCCCGACAGAGCCCGACAGAGCCCGACAGAGCCAGACAGGGCCCGACAGAGCCCGACAGAGCCCGACAGGGCCCGACAGGGCCCGACAGAGCCCGACAGGGCCCGACAGGGCCCAGTAGAGCCCGACAGAGCCCGACAGAGCCCGACAGAGCCCGACAGGGCCCGACAGGGCCCGACAGAGCCCAGTAGAGACCGACAGAGCCCGACAGAGCCCGACAGAACCCGACAGAGCCCGACAGAGCCCAGAAGAGCCCTACAGAGCCCGACAGAGCCCGACAGGGCCCGACAGGGCCCGACAGGGCCCGACAGGGCCCAGTAGAGCCCGACAGAGCCCGACAGAGCCCGACAGAGCCCGACAGGGCCCGACAGGGCCCGACAGGGCCCAGAAGAGCCCGACAGAGCCCGACAGAGCCCGACAGAACCCGACAGAGCCCGACAGAGCCCGACAGGGCCCGACAGGGCCCGACAGAGCCCGACAGGGCCCAGTAGAGCCCGACAGAGCCCGACAGAGCACAGTAGAGCCCAGTAGAGCCCGACAGAGCCCGACAGAGCCCGACAGAGCCCGACAGAACCCGACAGAGCCCGACAGAGCCCGACAGGGTCCGACAGGGCCCAGTAGAGCCCGACAGAGCCCGACAGAGCCCGACAGAGCCCAGTAGAGCCCAGTAGAGCCCGACAGAGCCCGACAGGGCCCGACAGGGCCCGACAGAGCCCGACAGGTCCCGACAGGGCCCAGTAGATCCCGACAGAGCCCGACAGAGCCCGACAGAGCCCGACAGAGCCCAGTAGAGCCAAGTAGAGCCCGACAGAGCCCGACAGAGCCCGACAGAGCCCGACAGGGCCCGACAGGCCCAGTAGAGCCCGACAGAGCCCGACAGAGCCCGACAGAGCCCGACAGGGCCCGACAGAGCCCAGTAGAGCCCGACAGAGCCCGACAGAGCCCGACAGAGCCCAGTAGAGCCCAGTAGAGCCCGACAGAGCCCGACACAGCCCGACAGAGCCCGACAGGGCCCAGTAGAGCCCGACAGAGCCCGACAGGGCCCGACAGAGCCCGACAGAGCCTGACAGGGCCCGACAGAGCCCGACAGAGCCCGACAGAGCCCGACAGAGCCCGACAGGGCCCGACAGAGCCCGACAGAGCCCGACAGGGCCCAGTAGAGCCCGACAGAGCCCGACAGAGCCTGACAGAGCTCGACAGGGCCCGACAGGGCCCGACAGAGCCCGACAGAGCCCGACAGGGCCCAGTAGAGCCCGACAGAGCCCGACAGAGCCCGACAGAGCACGACAGAGCCTGACAGGGCCCAGTAGAGCCCGACAGAGCCCGACAGAGCCCGACAGGGCCCGACAGGGCCCGACAGAGCCCGACAGAGCCCGACAGGGCCCGACAGGGCCCGACAGGGCCCAGTAGAGGCAAGTAGAGCCCGACAGAGCCCAGTAGAACCCGACAGAGCCCGACAGAGCCCGACAGAGCCCGACAGAGCCCGACAGGGCCCGACAGAGCCCGACAGGGCCCGATAGAGCCCGACAGGGCCCGACAGAGCCCGACAGAGCCCGACAGGGCCCAGTAGAGCCCGACAGAGCCCGACAGAGCCCGACAGAGCCTGACAGGGCCCGATAGAGCCCGACAGAGCCCGACAGGGCCCGACAGGGCCCGACAGAGCCCGACAGAGCCCGACAGGGCCCCACAGAGCCCGACAGAGCCCGACAGGGCCCCACAGAGCCCGACAGAGCCCGACAGAGCCCGACAGAGCCCGACAGAGCCCAGAAGAGCCCGACAGAGCCCGACAGAGCCCGACAGAGCCCGACAGGGCCCGAGAGGGCCCGACAGAGCCCGACAGGGCCCAGTAGAGCCCGACAGAGCCCGACAGGGCCCGACAGAGCCCGACAGAGCCTGACAGGGCCCGACAGAGCCCGACAGAGCCCGACAGAGCCCGACAGGGCCCAGTAGAACCCGACAGAGCCCGACAGAGCCCGACAGGGCCCGACAGAGCCCGACAGAGCCCGACAGGGCCCGACAGGGCCCGACAGAGCCCGACAGAAACCGACAGAGCCCGACAGAGCCCGACAGGGCCCGACAGAGCCCGACAGAGCCCGACAGAGCCCGACAGGGCCCAGTAGAGCCCAGTAGAACCCGACAGAGCCCAGTAGAGCCCGACAGAGCCCGACAGAGCCCGACAGAGCCCGACAAGGCCCGGCAGAGCCCGACAGAGCCCGACAGGGCCCGACAGAGCCCGACAGGGCCCAGTAGAGCCCGACAGAGCCCGACAGAGCCCAGTAGAGCCCGACAGAGCCCGACAGAGCCCGACAGGGCCCGACAGAGCCCGACAGGGCCCGACAGGGCCCGACAGAGCCCGACAGAGTCCGACAGAGCCTGACAGAGCCCGACAGGGCCCGACAGGGCCGGACAGAGCCCGACAGAGCCCGACAGGGCCCAGTAGAGCCCGACAGAGCCCGACAGAGCCCGACAGAGACCGACAGAGCCCAGTAGAGCCCGACAGAGTCCGACAGAGCCCGAGAGGGCCCGACAGGGCCCGACAGAGCCCGACAGAGCCCGACAGGGCCCGACAGGGCCCGACAGAGCCCAGTAGAGCCTGACAGAGCCCGACAGAGCCCGACAGAGCCCGACAGGGCCCGACAGGGCCGAGTAGAGCCCGACAGAGCCCGACAGAGCCCGACAGTGCCCGACAGGGCCCGACAGGGCCCGACAGAGCCCGACAGGGCCCGACAGAGCCCGACAGGGCCCGACAGGGCACGACAGAGCCCGACAGAGCCCGACAGGGCCCGACAGAGCCCGACAGAGCCCGACAGAACCCGACAGAACCCGACAGAGCCCGACAGAGCCCAGTAGAGCCCAGTAGAGCCCGACAGAGCCCGACAGAGCCCGACAGAGCCCGACAGGGCCCGACAGGTCCAGTAGAGCCCGACAGAGCCCGACAGAGCCCGACAGAGCCCGACAGGGCCCGACAGGGCCCAGTAGAGCCCGACAGAGCCCGACAGAGCCCGACAGAGCCCGACAGAGCCCAGTAGAGCCCAGTAGAGCCCGACAGAGCCCGACACAGCCCGACAGAGCCCGACAGAGCCTGACAGGGCCCGACAGAGCCCGACAGGGCCCGACAGAGCCCGACAGAGCCTGACAGGGCCCGACAGAGCCCGACAGAGCCTGACAGGGCCCGACAGAGCCCGACAGAGCCCGACAGGGCCCAGTAGAGCCCGACAGAGCCCGACAGAGCCCGACAGAGCCCGACAGGGCCCGACAGAGCCCGACAGAGCCCGACAGGGCCCAGTAGAGCCCGACAGAGCCCGACAGAGCCTGACAGAGCCCGACAGGGCCCGACAGGGCCCGACAGAGCCCGACAGAGCCCGACAGGGCCCAGTAGAGCCCGACAGAGCCCGACAGAGCCCGACAGAGCCCGACAGGGCCCAGTAGAGCCCGACAGAGCCCGACAGAGCAAGACAGGGCCCGACAGGGCCCGACAGAGCCCGACAGAGCCTGACAGGGCCCGACAGGGCCCGACAGGGCCCAGTAGAGCCCAGTAGAGCCCGACAGAGCCCAGTAGAACCCGACAGAGCCCGACAGAGCCCGACAGAGCCCGACAGAGCCCGACAGGGCCCGACAGAGCCCGACAGGGCCCGATAGAGCCCGACAGGGCCCGACAGAGCCCGACAGAGCCCGACAGGGCCCAGTAGAGCCCGACAGAGCCCGACAGAGCCCGACAGGGCCCGACAGAGCCCGACAGAGCCCGACAGGGTCCGACAGGGCCCGACAGAGCCCGACAGAGCCCGACAGGGCCCCACAGAGCCCGACAGAGCCCGACAGGGCCCCACAGAGCCCGACAGAGCCCGACAGAGCCCGACAGAGCCCGACAGAGCCCAGAAGAGCCCGACAGAGCCCGACAGAGCCCGACAGAGCCCGACAGGGCCCGACAGGGCCCGACAGAGCCCGACAGGGCCCAGTAGAGCCCGACAGAGCCCGACAGGGCCCGACAGAGCCCGACAGAGCCTGACAGGGCCCGACAGAGCCCGACAGAGCCCGACAGAGCCCGACAGGGCCCAGTAGAGCCCGACAGAGCCCGACAGAGCCCGACAGAGCCCGACAGGGCCCGACAGAGCCCGACAGAGCCCGACAGGGCCCGACAGGGCCCGACAGAAACCGACAGAGCCCGACAGAGCCCGACAGGGCCCGACAGAGCCCGACAGAGCCCGACAGAGCCCGACAAGGCCCGGCAGAGCCCGACAGAGCCCGACAGGGCCCGACAGAGCCCGACAGGGCCCAGTAGAGCCCGACAGAGCCCGACAGAGCCCAGTAGAGCCCGACAGAGCCCGACAGAGCCCGACAGGGCCCGACAGAGCCCGACAGGGCCCGACAGGGCCCGACAGAGCCCGACAGAGTCCGACAGAGCCTGACAGAGCCCGACAGGGCCCGACAGGGCCCGACAGAGCCCGACAGAGCCCGACAGGGCCCAGTAGAGCCCGACAGAGCCCGACAGAGCCCGACAGAGACCGACAGAGCCCCGTAGAGCCCGACAGAGCCCGACAGAGCCCGAGAGGGCCCGACAGGGCCCGACAGAGCCCGACAGTCCCGACAGGGCCCGACAGGGCCCGACAGAGCCCAGTAGAGCCTGACAGAGCCCGACAGAGCCCGACAGAGCCCGACAGGGCCCGACAGGGCCCAGTAGAGCCCGACAGAGCCCGACAGAGCCCGACAGAGCCCGACAGGGCCCGACAGGGCCCGACAGAGCCCGACAGGGCCCGACAGAGCCCGACAGGGCCCGACAGGGCTACGACAGAGCCCGACAGAGCCCGACAGGGCCCGACAGAGCCCGACAGAGCCCGACAGAACCCGACAGAACCCGACAGAGCCCGACAGAGCCCAGTAGAGCCAAGTAGAGCCCGACAGAGCCCGACAGAGCCCGACAGAGCCCGACAGGGCCCGACAGGCCCAGTAGAGCCCGACAGAGCCCGACAGAGCCCGACAGAGCCCGACAGGGCCCGACAGGGCCCAGTAGAGCCCGACAGAGCCCGACAGAGCCCGACAGAGCCCAGTAGAGCCCAGTAGAGCCCGACAGAGCCCGACACAGCCCGACAGAGCCCGACAGGGCCCAGTAGAGCCCGACAGAGCCCGACAGGGCCCGACAGAGCCCGACAGAGCCTGACAGGGCCCGACAGAGCCCGACAGAGCCCGACAGGGCCCAGTAGAGCCCGACAGAGCCCGACAGAGCCCGACAGAGCCCGACAGGGCCCGACAGAGCCCGACAGAGCCCGACAGGGCCCGACAGGGCCCGACAGAGCCCGACAGAGCCCGACAGGGCCCGACAGAGCCCGACAGAGCCCGACAGGGCCCGACAGAGCCCGACAGAGCCCAGTAGAGCCCGACAGAGCCCGACAGAGCCCGACAGGGCCCGACAGAGCCCGACAGGGCCCGACAGGGCCCGACAGAGCCCAGTAGAGCCCGACAGAGCCCGACAGAGCCCGACAGGGCCCAGTAGAGACCAGTAGAGACCAACAGAGCCCAGTAGAGCCCGACAGAGCCCGACAGAGCCCGACACAGCCCGACAGGGCCGGACAGAGCCCGACAGGGCCCGACAGAGCCCGACAGAGCCCGACAGGGCCCGACAGAGCCCGACAGGGCCCAGTAGAGCCCGACAGAGCCCGACAGAGCCCAGTAGAGCCCGACAGAGCCCGACAGAGCCCGACAGGGCCCGACAGAGCCCGACAGAGCCCGACAGGGCCCGACAGAGCCCGACAGAGCCCGACAGAGCCCAGTAAAGCCCGACAGAGCCCGACAGAGCCCGACAGAGCCCGACAGGGCCCGACAGGGCACGACAGAGCCCGACAGAGCCCGACAGGGCCCGACAGGGCCCGACAGAGCCCGACAGAGCCCGACAGAGCCTGACAGAGCCCGACAGGGCCCGACAGGGCCCGACAGAGCCCGACAGAGCCCGACAGAGCCCAGTAGAGCCCGACAGAGCCCGACAGAGCCCGAGAGGGCCCGACAGGGCCCGACAGAGCCCGACAGAGCCCGACAGGGCCCGACAGGGCCCGACAGAGCCCAGTAGAGCCTGACAGAGCCCGACAGAGCCCGACAGAGCCCGACAGGGCCCGACAGGGCCCGACAGGGCCGAGTAGAGCCCGACAGAGCCCGACAGAGCCCGACAGAGCCCGACAGGGCCCGACAGAGCCCGACAGGGCCCGACAGGGCACGACAGAGCCCGACAGAGCCCGACAGGGCCTGACAGAGACCGACAGAGCCCGACAGAGTCCGACAGAACCCGACAGAGCCCGACAGAGCCCAGAAGAGCCCAGTAGAGCCCGACAGAGCCCGACAGAGCCCGACAGAGCCCGACAGGGCCCGACAGGCCCAGTAGAGCCCGACAGAGCCCGACAGAGCCCGACAGAGCCCGACAGAGCCCAGTAGAGCCCAGTAGAGCCCGACAGAGCCCGACACAGCCCGACAGAGCCCGACAGGGCCCGACAGAGCCTGACAGGGCCCGACAGAGCCCGACAGAGCCCGACAGGGCCCAGTAGAGCCCGACAGAGCCCGACAGAGCCCGACAGAGCCCGACAGGGCCCGACAGAGCCCGACAGAGCCCGACAGGGCCCGACAGGGCCCGACAGGGCCCAGTAGAGCCCAGTAGAACCCGACAGAGCCCAGTAGAGCCCGACAGAGCCCGACAGAGCCCGACAGAGCCCAGTAGAGCCCGACAGAGCCCGACAGAGCCCGACAGAGACCGACAGAGCCCCGTAGAGCCCGACAGAGCCCGACAGAGCCCGAGAGGGCCCGACAGGGCCCGACAGAGCCCGACAGAGCCCGACAGGGCCCGACAGGGCCCGACAGAGCCCAGTAGAGCCTGACAGAGCCCGACAGAGCCCGACAGAGCCCGACAGGGCCCGACAGGGCCCAGTAGAGCCCGACAGAGCCCGACAGAGCCCGACAGAGCCCGACAGGGCCCGACAGGGCCCGACAGAGCCCGACAGGGCCCGACAGAGCCCGACAGGGCCCGACAGGGCACGACAGAGCCCGACAGAGCCCGACAGGGCCCGACAGAGCCCGACAGAGCCCGACAGAACCCGACAGAACCCGACAGAGCCCGACAGAGCCCAGTAGAGCCAAGTAGAGCCCGACAGAGCCCGACAGAGCCCGACAGAGCCCGACAGGGCCCGACAGGCCCAGTAGAGCCCGACAGAGCCCGACAGAGCCCGACAGAGCCCGACAGGGCCCGACAGAGCCCAGTAGAGCCCGACAGAGCCCGACAGAGCCCGACAGAGCCCAGTAGAGCCCAGTAGAGCCCGACAGAGCCCGACACAGCCCGACAGAGCCCGACAGGGCCCAGTAGAGCCCGACAGAGCCCGACAGGGCCCGACAGAGCCCGACAGAGCCTGACAGGGCCCGACAGAGCCCGACAGAGCCCGACAGAGCCCGACAGAGCCCGACAGGGCCCGACAGAGCCCGACAGAGCCCGACAGGGCCCAGTAGAGCCCGACAGAGCCCGACAGAGCCTGACAGAGCTCGACAGGGCCCGACAGGGCCCGACAGAGCCCGACAGAGCCCGACAGGGCCCAGTAGAGCCCGACAGAGCCCGACAGAGCCCGACAGAGCACGACAGAGCCTGACAGGGCCCAGTAGAGCCCGACAGAGCCCGACAGAGCCCGACAGGGCCCGACAGGGCCCGACAGAGCCCGACAGAGCCCGACAGGGCCCGACAGGGCCCGACAGGGCCCAGTAGAGGCAAGTAGAGCCCGACAGAGCCCAGTAGAACCCGACAGAGCCCGACAGAGCCCGACAGAGCCCGACAGAGCCCGACAGGGCCCGACAGAGCCCGACAGGGCCCGATAGAGCCCGACAGGGCCCGACAGAGCCCGACAGAGCCCGACAGGGCCCAGTAGAGCCCGACAGAGCCCGACAGAGCCCGACAGAGCCTGACAGGGCCCGATAGAGCCCGACAGAGCCCGACAGGGCCCGACAGGGCCCGACAGAGCCCGACAGAGCCCGACAGGGCCCCACAGAGCCCGACAGAGCCCGACAGGGCCCCACAGAGCCCGACAGAGCCCGACAGAGCCCGACAGAGCCCGACAGAGCCCAGAAGAGCCCGACAGAGCCCGACAGAGCCCGACAGAGCCCGACAGGGCCCGAGAGGGCCCGACAGAGCCCGACAGGGCCCAGTAGAGCCCGACAGAGCCCGACAGGGCCCGACAGAGCCCGACAGAGCCTGACAGGGCCCGACAGAGCCCGACAGAGCCCGACAGAGCCCGACAGGGCCCAGTAGAACCCGACAGAGCCCGACAGAGCCCGACAGGGCCCGACAGAGCCCGACAGAGCCCGACAGGGCCCGACAGGGCCCGACAGAGCCCGACAGAAACCGACAGAGCCCGACAGAGCCCGACAGGGCCCGACAGAGCCCGACAGAGCCCGACAGAGCCCGACAGGGCCCAGTAGAGCCCAGTAGAACCCGACAGAGCCCAGTAGAGCCCGACAGAGCCCGACAGAGCCCGACAGAGCCCGACAAGGCCCGGCAGAGCCCGACAGAGCCCGACAGGGCCCGACAGAGCCCGACAGGGCCCAGTAGAGCCCGACAGAGCCCGACAGAGCCCAGTAGAGCCCGACAGAGCCCGACAGAGCCCGACAGGGCCCGACAGAGCCCGACAGGGCCCGACAGGGCCCGACAGAGCCCGACAGAGTCCGACAGAGCCTGACAGAGCCCGACAGGGCCCGACAGGGCCGGACAGAGCCCGACAGAGCCCGACAGGGCCCAGTAGAGCCCGACAGAGCCCGACAGAGCCCGACAGAGACCGACAGAGCCCAGTAGAGCCCGACAGAGTCCGACAGAGCCCGAGAGGGCCCGACAGGGCCCGACAGAGCCCGACAGAGCCCGACAGGGCCCGACAGGGCCCGACAGAGCCCAGTAGAGCCTGACAGAGCCCGACAGAGCCCGACAGAGCCCGACAGGGCCCGACAGGGCCGAGTAGAGCCCGACAGAGCCCGACAGAGCCCGACAGTGCCCGACAGGGCCCGACAGGGCCCGACAGAGCCCGACAGGGCCCGACAGAGCCCGACAGGGCCCGACAGGGCACGACAGAGCCCGACAGAGCCCGACAGGGCCCGACAGAGCCCGACAGAGCCCGACAGAACCCGACAGAACCCGACAGAGCCCGACAGAGCCCAGTAGAGCCCAGTAGAGCCCGACAGAGCCCGACAGAGCCCGACAGAGCCCGACAGGGCCCGACAGGTCCAGTAGAGCCCGACAGAGCCCGACAGAGCCCGACAGAGCCCGACAGGGCCCGACAGGGCCCAGTAGAGCCCGACAGAGCCCGACAGAGCCCGACAGAGCCCGACAGAGCCCAGTAGAGCCCAGTAGAGCCCGACAGAGCCCGACACAGCCCGACAGAGCCCGACAGAGCCTGACAGGGCCCGACAGAGCCCGACAGGGCCCGACAGAGCCCGACAGAGCCTGACAGGGCCCGACAGAGCCCGACAGAGCCTGACAGGGCCCGACAGAGCCCGACAGAGCCCGACAGGGCCCAGTAGAGCCCGACAGAGCCCGACAGAGCCCGACAGAGCCCGACAGGGCCCGACAGAGCCCGACAGAGCCCGACAGGGCCCAGTAGAGCCCGACAGAGCCCGACAGAGCCTGACAGAGCCCGACAGGGCCCGACAGGGCCCGACAGAGCCCGACAGAGCCCGACAGGGCCCAGTAGAGCCCGACAGAGCCCGACAGAGCCCGACAGAGCCCGACAGGGCCCAGTAGAGCCCGACAGAGCCCGACAGAGCAAGACAGGGCCCGACAGGGCCCGACAGAGCCCGACAGAGCCTGACAGGGCCCGACAGGGCCCGACAGGGCCCAGTAGAGCCCAGTAGAGCCCGACAGAGCCCAGTAGAACCCGACAGAGCCCGACAGAGCCCGACAGAGCCCGACAGAGCCCGACAGGGCCCGACAGAGCCCGACAGGGCCCGATAGAGCCCGACAGGGCCCGACAGAGCCCGACAGAGCCCGACAGGGCCCAGTAGAGCCCGACAGAGCCCGACAGAGCCCGACAGGGCCCGACAGAGCCCGACAGAGCCCGACAGGGTCCGACAGGGCCCGACAGAGCCCGACAGAGCCCGACAGGGCCCCACAGAGCCCGACAGAGCCCGACAGGGCCCCACAGAGCCCGACAGAGCCCGACAGAGCCCGACAGAGCCCGACAGAGCCCAGAAGAGCCCGACAGAGCCCGACAGAGCCCGACAGAGCCCGACAGGGCCCGACAGGGCCCGACAGAGCCCGACAGGGCCCAGTAGAGCCCGACAGAGCCCGACAGGGCCCGACAGAGCCCGACAGAGCCTGACAGGGCCCGACAGAGCCCGACAGAGCCCGACAGAGCCCGACAGGGCCCAGTAGAGCCCGACAGAGCCCGACAGAGCCCGACAGAGCCCGACAGGGCCCGACAGAGCCCGACAGAGCCCGACAGGGCCCGACAGGGCCCGACAGAAACCGACAGAGCCCGACAGAGCCCGACAGGGCCCGACAGAGCCCGACAGAGCCCGACAGAGCCCGACAAGGCCCGGCAGAGCCCGACAGAGCCCGACAGGGCCCGACAGAGCCCGACAGGGCCCAGTAGAGCCCGACAGAGCCCGACAGAGCCCAGTAGAGCCCGACAGAGCCCGACAGAGCCCGACAGGGCCCGACAGAGCCCGACAGGGCCCGACAGGGCCCGACAGAGCCCGACAGAGTCCGACAGAGCCTGACAGAGCCCGACAGGGCCCGACAGGGCCCGACAGAGCCCGACAGAGCCCGACAGGGCCCAGTAGAGCCCGACAGAGCCCGACAGAGCCCGACAGAGACCGACAGAGCCCCGTAGAGCCCGACAGAGCCCGACAGAGCCCGAGAGGGCCCGACAGGGCCCGACAGAGCCCGACAGTCCCGACAGGGCCCGACAGGGCCCGACAGAGCCCAGTAGAGCCTGACAGAGCCCGACAGAGCCCGACAGAGCCCGACAGGGCCCGACAGGGCCCAGTAGAGCCCGACAGAGCCCGACAGAGCCCGACAGAGCCCGACAGGGCCCGACAGGGCCCGACAGAGCCCGACAGGGCCCGACAGAGCCCGACAGGGCCCGACAGGGCTACGACAGAGCCCGACAGAGCCCGACAGGGCCCGACAGAGCCCGACAGAGCCCGACAGAACCCGACAGAACCCGACAGAGCCCGACAGAGCCCAGTAGAGCCAAGTAGAGCCCGACAGAGCCCGACAGAGCCCGACAGAGCCCGACAGGGCCCGACAGGCCCAGTAGAGCCCGACAGAGCCCGACAGAGCCCGACAGAGCCCGACAGGGCCCGACAGGGCCCAGTAGAGCCCGACAGAGCCCGACAGAGCCCGACAGAGCCCAGTAGAGCCCAGTAGAGCCCGACAGAGCCCGACACAGCCCGACAGAGCCCGACAGGGCCCAGTAGAGCCCGACAGAGCCCGACAGGGCCCGACAGAGCCCGACAGAGCCTGACAGGGCCCGACAGAGCCCGACAGAGCCCGACAGGGCCCAGTAGAGCCCGACAGAGCCCGACAGAGCCCGACAGAGCCCGACAGGGCCCGACAGAGCCCGACAGAGCCCGACAGGGCCCGACAGGGCCCGACAGAGCCCGACAGAGCCCGACAGGGCCCGACAGAGCCCGACAGAGCCCGACAGGGCCCGACAGAGCCCGACAGAGCCCAGTAGAGCCCGACAGAGCCCGACAGAGCCCGACAGGGCCCGACAGAGCCCGACAGGGCCCGACAGGGCCCGACAGAGCCCAGTAGAGCCCGACAGAGCCCGACAGAGCCCGACAGGGCCCAGTAGAGACCAGTAGAGACCAACAGAGCCCAGTAGAGCCCGACAGAGCCCGACAGAGCCCGACACAGCCCGACAGGGCCGGACAGAGCCCGACAGGGCCCGACAGAGCCCGACAGAGCCCGACAGGGCCCGACAGAGCCCGACAGGGCCCAGTAGAGCCCGACAGAGCCCGACAGAGCCCAGTAGAGCCCGACAGAGCCCGACAGAGCCCGACAGGGCCCGACAGAGCCCGACAGAGCCCGACAGGGCCCGACAGAGCCCGACAGAGCCCGACAGAGCCCAGTAAAGCCCGACAGAGCCCGACAGAGCCCGACAGAGCCCGACAGGGCCCGACAGGGCACGACAGAGCCCGACAGAGCCCGACAGGGCCCGACAGGGCCCGACAGAGCCCGACAGAGCCCGACAGAGCCTGACAGAGCCCGACAGGGCCCGACAGGGCCCGACAGAGCCCGACAGAGCCCGACAGAGCCCAGTAGAGCCCGACAGAGCCCGACAGAGCCCGAGAGGGCCCGACAGGGCCCGACAGAGCCCGACAGAGCCCGACAGGGCCCGACAGGGCCCGACAGAGCCCAGTAGAGCCTGACAGAGCCCGACAGAGCCCGACAGAGCCCGACAGGGCCCGACAGGGCCCGACAGGGCCGAGTAGAGCCCGACAGAGCCCGACAGAGCCCGACAGAGCCCGACAGGGCCCGACAGAGCCCGACAGGGCCCGACAGGGCACGACAGAGCCCGACAGAGCCCGACAGGGCCTGACAGAGACCGACAGAGCCCGACAGAGTCCGACAGAACCCGACAGAGCCCGACAGAGCCCAGAAGAGCCCAGTAGAGCCCGACAGAGCCCGACAGAGCCCGACAGAGCCCGACAGGGCCCGACAGGCCCAGTAGAGCCCGACAGAGCCCGACAGAGCCCGACAGAGCCCGACAGAGCCCAGTAGAGCCCAGTAGAGCCCGACAGAGCCCGACACAGCCCGACAGAGCCCGACAGGGCCCGACAGAGCCTAGACAGGGCCCGACAGAGCCCGACAGAGCCCGACAGGGCCCAGTAGGCCCGACAGAGCCCGACAGAGCCCGACAGAGCCCGACAGGGCCCGACAGAGCCCGACAGAGCCCGACAGGGCCCGACAGGGCCCGACAGGGCCCAGTAGAGCCCAGTAGAACCCGACAGAGCCCAGTAGAGCCCGACAGAGCCCGACAGAGCCCGACAGAGCCCGACAGGGCCCGACAGAGCCCGACAGAGCCCGACAGGGCCCGACAGAGCCCGACAGAGCCCAGTAGAGCCCGACAGAGCCCGACAGAGCCCGACAGGGCCCGACAGAGCCCGACAGAGCCCGACAGGGCCCGACAGAGCCCGACAGGGCCCGACAGGGCCCGACAGAGCCCAGTAGAGCCCGACAGAGCCCGACAGAGCCCGACAGAGCCCGACAGGGCCCAGTAGAGACCAGTAGAGACCGACAGAGCCCAGTAGAGCCCGACAGAGCCCGACAGAGCCCGACAGAGCCCGACAGGGCCCGACAGGGCCCGACAGGGCCCAGTAGAGCCCGACAGAGCCCGACAGGGCCCGACAGAGCCCGACAGGGCCCAGTAGAGCCCGACAGAGCCCGACAGAGCCCGACAGAGCCCAGTAGAGCCCGACAGAGCCCGACAGAGCCTGACAGAGCCCGACAGGGCCCGACAGGGCCCGACAGAGCCCAGTAGAGCCCGACAGAGCCCGACAGAGCCCGACAGAGCCCGACAGGGCCCAGTAGAGCCCGACAGAGCCCGACAGAGCCCGACAGAGCCCGACAGGGTCCGACAGGGCCCGACAGAGCCCGACAGGGCCCGACAGGGCCCAGTAGAGCCCGATAGAGCCCGACAGAGCCCGACAGAGCCCGACAGGGCCCGACAGAGCCCGACAGAGCCCGACAGGGCCCGACAGGGCCCGACAGAGACCGACAGGGCCCGACAGAGCCCGACAGAGCCCGACAGGGCACGACAGAGCCCGACAGAGCCCGACAGGGCCCGACAGGGCCCAGTAGAGCCCGACAGAGCCCAGTAGAGCCCAGTAGAGCCCGACAGAGCCCGAAAGGGCCCGACAGGGCCCGACAGGGCCCAGTAGAGCCCGACAGAGCCCGACAGGGCCCGACAGAGCCCGACAGAGCCCGACAGGGCCCGACAGAGCCCGACAGAGCCCGACAGAGCCCGACAGGGCCCGACACGGCCCGACAGAGCCCAGTAGAGCCCGACAGAGCCCGACAGAGCCCGACAGGGCCCGACAGGGCCCGACAGGGCCCAGTAGAGCCCAACAGAGCCCGACAGAGCCCGACAGAGCCCGACAGGGCCCGACAGGGCCCGACAGAGCCCGACAGAGCCCGACAGAGCCCAGTAGAGCCCGACAGAGCCCGACAGAGCCCGACAGAGCCCGACAGGGCCCGACAGGGCCCGACAGGGCCCAGTAGAGCCCGACAGAGCCCGACAGAGCCCGACAGAGCCCGACAGGGCCCGACAGGGCCCGACAGGGCCCGACAGGGCCCGACAGGGCACGACAGAGCCCGACAGAGCCCAGTAGAGCCCGACAGAGCCCGACAGAGCCCGACAGGGCCCGACAGGGCCCAGTAGAGCCCGACAGAGCCCGACAGAGCCCGACAGAGCCCGACAGGGCCCGACAGGGCCCGACAGGGCCCAGTAGAGGCAAGTAGAGCCCGACAGAGCCCAGTAGAACCCGACAGAGCCCGACAGAGCCCGACAGAGCCCGACAGAGCCCGACAGGGCCCGACAGAGCCCGACAGGGCCCGATAGAGCCCGACAGGGCCCGACAGAGCCCGACAGAGCCCGACAGGGCCCAGTAGAGCCCGACAGAGCCCGACAGAGCCCGACAGAGCCTGACAGGGCCCGATAGAGCCCGACAGAGCCCGACAGGGCCCGACAGGGCCCGACAGAGCCCGACAGAGCCCGACAGGGCCCCACAGAGCCCGACAGAGCCCGACAGGGCCCCACAGAGCCCGACAGAGCCCGACAGAGCCCGACAGAGCCCGACAGAGCCCAGAAGAGCCCGACAGAGCCCGACAGAGCCCGACAGAGCCCGACAGGGCCCGAGAGGGCCCGACAGAGCCCGACAGGGCCCAGTAGAGCCCGACAGAGCCCGACAGGGCCCGACAGAGCCCGACAGAGCCTGACAGGGCCCGACAGAGCCCGACAGAGCCCGACAGAGCCCGACAGGGCCCAGTAGAACCCGACAGAGCCCGACAGAGCCCGACAGGGCCCGACAGAGCCCGACAGAGCCCGACAGGGCCCGACAGGGCCCGACAGAGCCCGACAGAAACCGACAGAGCCCGACAGAGCCCGACAGGGCCCGACAGAGCCCGACAGAGCCCGACAGAGCCCGACAGGGCCCAGTAGAGCCCAGTAGAACCCGACAGAGCCCAGTAGAGCCCGACAGAGCCCGACAGAGCCCGACAGAGCCCGACAAGGCCCGGCAGAGCCCGACAGAGCCCGACAGGGCCCGACAGAGCCCGACAGGGCCCAGTAGAGCCCGACAGAGCCCGACAGAGCCCAGTAGAGCCCGACAGAGCCCGACAGAGCCCGACAGGGCCCGACAGAGCCCGACAGGGCCCGACAGGGCCCGACAGAGCCCGACAGAGTCCGACAGAGCCTGACAGAGCCCGACAGGGCCCGACAGGGCCGGACAGAGCCCGACAGAGCCCGACAGGGCCCAGTAGAGCCCGACAGAGCCCGACAGAGCCCGACAGAGACCGACAGAGCCCAGTAGAGCCCGACAGAGTCCGACAGAGCCCGAGAGGGCCCGACAGGGCCCGACAGAGCCCGACAGAGCCCGACAGGGCCCGACAGGGCCCGACAGAGCCCAGTAGAGCCTGACAGAGCCCGACAGAGCCCGACAGAGCCCGACAGGGCCCGACAGGGCCGAGTAGAGCCCGACAGAGCCCGACAGAGCCCGACAGTGCCCGACAGGGCCCGACAGGGCCCGACAGAGCCCGACAGGGCCCGACAGAGCCCGACAGGGCCCGACAGGGCACGACAGAGCCCGACAGAGCCCGACAGGGCCCGACAGAGCCCGACAGAGCCCGACAGAACCCGACAGAACCCGACAGAGCCCGACAGAGCCCAGTAGAGCCCAGTAGAGCCCGACAGAGCCCGACAGAGCCCGACAGAGCCCGACAGGGCCCGACAGGTCCAGTAGAGCCCGACAGAGCCCGACAGAGCCCGACAGAGCCCGACAGGGCCCGACAGGGCCCAGTAGAGCCCGACAGAGCCCGACAGAGCCCGACAGAGCCCGACAGAGCCCAGTAGAGCCCAGTAGAGCCCGACAGAGCCCGACACAGCCCGACAGAGCCCGACAGAGCCTGACAGGGCCCGACAGAGCCCGACAGGGCCCGACAGAGCCCGACAGAGCCTGACAGGGCCCGACAGAGCCCGACAGAGCCTGACAGGGCCCGACAGAGCCCGACAGAGCCCGACAGGGCCCAGTAGAGCCCGACAGAGCCCGACAGAGCCCGACAGAGCCCGACAGGGCCCGACAGAGCCCGACAGAGCCCGACAGGGCCCAGTAGAGCCCGACAGAGCCCGACAGAGCCTGACAGAGCCCGACAGGGCCCGACAGGGCCCGACAGAGCCCGACAGAGCCCGACAGGGCCCAGTAGAGCCCGACAGAGCCCGACAGAGCCCGACAGAGCCCGACAGGGCCCAGTAGAGCCCGACAGAGCCCGACAGAGCAAGACAGGGCCCGACAGGGCCCGACAGAGCCCGACAGAGCCTGACAGGGCCCGACAGGGCCCGACAGGGCCCAGTAGAGCCCAGTAGAGCCCGACAGAGCCCAGTAGAACCCGACAGAGCCCGACAGAGCCCGACAGAGCCCGACAGAGCCCGACAGGGCCCGACAGAGCCCGACAGGGCCCGATAGAGCCCGACAGGGCCCGACAGAGCCCGACAGAGCCCGACAGGGCCCAGTAGAGCCCGACAGAGCCCGACAGAGCCCGACAGGGCCCGACAGAGCCCGACAGAGCCCGACAGGGTCCGACAGGGCCCGACAGAGCCCGACAGAGCCCGACAGGGCCCCACAGAGCCCGACAGAGCCCGACAGGGCCCCACAGAGCCCGACAGAGCCCGACAGAGCCCGACAGAGCCCGACAGAGCCCAGAAGAGCCCGACAGAGCCCGACAGAGCCCGACAGAGCCCGACAGGGCCCGACAGGGCCCGACAGAGCCCGACAGGGCCCAGTAGAGCCCGACAGAGCCCGACAGGGCCCGACAGAGCCCGACAGAGCCTGACAGGGCCCGACAGAGCCCGACAGAGCCCGACAGAGCCCGACAGGGCCCAGTAGAGCCCGACAGAGCCCGACAGAGCCCGACAGAGCCCGACAGGGCCCGACAGAGCCCGACAGAGCCCGACAGGGCCCGACAGGGCCCGACAGAAACCGACAGAGCCCGACAGAGCCCGACAGGGCCCGACAGAGCCCGACAGAGCCCGACAGAGCCCGACAAGGCCCGGCAGAGCCCGACAGAGCCCGACAGGGCCCGACAGAGCCCGACAGGGCCCAGTAGAGCCCGACAGAGCCCGACAGAGCCCAGTAGAGCCCGACAGAGCCCGACAGAGCCCGACAGGGCCCGACAGAGCCCGACAGGGCCCGACAGGGCCCGACAGAGCCCGACAGAGTCCGACAGAGCCTGACAGAGCCCGACAGGGCCCGACAGGGCCCGACAGAGCCCGACAGAGCCCGACAGGGCCCAGTAGAGCCCGACAGAGCCCGACAGAGCCCGACAGAGACCGACAGAGCCCCGTAGAGCCCGACAGAGCCCGACAGAGCCCGAGAGGGCCCGACAGGGCCCGACAGAGCCCGACAGAGCCCGACAGGGCCCGACAGGGCCCGACAGAGCCCGACAGGGCCCGACAGAGCCCGACAGGGCCCGACAGGGCCCAGTAGAGCCCGACAGAGCCCGACAGAGCCCGACAGAGCCCGACAGGGCCCGACAGGGCCCGACAGAGCCCGACAGGGCCCGACAGAGCCCGACAGGGCCCGACAGGGCACGACAGAGCCCGACAGAGCCCGACAGGGCCCGACAGAGCCCGACAGAGCCCGACAGAACCCGACAGAACCCGACAGAGCCCGACAGAGCCCAGTAGAGCCAAGTAGAGCCCGACAGAGCCCGACAGAGCCCGACAGAGCCCGACAGGGCCCGACAGGCCCAGTAGAGCCCGACAGAGCCCGACAGAGCCCGACAGAGCCCGACAGGGCCCGACAGGGCCCAGTAGAGCCCGACAGAGCCCGACAGAGCCCGACAGAGCCCAGTAGAGCCCAGTAGAGCCCGACAGAGCCCGACACAGCCCGACAGAGCCCGACAGGGCCCAGTAGAGCCCGACAGAGCCCGACAGGGCCCGACAGAGCCCGACAGAGCCTGACAGGGCCCGACAGAGCCCGACAGAGCCCGACAGGGCCCAGTAGAGCCCGACAGAGCCCGACAGAGCCCGACAGAGCCCGACAGGGCCCGACAGAGCCCGACAGAGCCCGACAGGGCCCGACAGGGCCCGACAGAGCCCGACAGAGCCCGACAGGGCCCGACAGAGCCCGACAGAGCCCGACAGGGCCCGACAGAGCCCGACAGAGCCCAGTAGAGCCCGACAGAGCCCGACAGAGCCCGACAGGGCCCGACAGAGCCCGACAGGGCCCGACAGGGCCCGACAGAGCCCAGTAGAGCCCGACAGAGCCCGACAGAGCCCGACAGGGCCCAGTAGAGACCAGTAGAGACCAACAGAGCCCAGTAGAGCCCGACAGAGCCCGACAGAGCCCGACACAGCCCGACAGGGCCGGACAGAGCCCGACAGGGCCCGACAGAGCCCGACAGAGCCCGACAGGGCCCGACAGAGCCCGACAGGGCCCAGTAGAGCCCGACAGAGCCCGACAGAGCCCAGTAGAGCCCGACAGAGCCCGACAGAGCCCGACAGGGCCCGACAGAGCCCGACAGAGCCCGACAGGGCCCGACAGAGCCCGACAGAGCCCGACAGAGCCCAGTAAAGCCCGACAGAGCCCGACAGAGCCCGACAGAGCCCGACAGGGCCCGACAGGGCACGACAGAGCCCGACAGAGCCCGACAGGGCCCGACAGGGCCCGACAGAGCCCGACAGAGCCCGACAGAGCCTGACAGAGCCCGACAGGGCCCGACAGGGCCCGACAGAGCCCGACAGAGCCCGACAGAGCCCAGTAGAGCCCGACAGAGCCCGACAGAGCCCGAGAGGGCCCGACAGGGCCCGACAGAGCCCGACAGAGCCCGACAGGGCCCGACAGGGCCCGACAGAGCCCAGTAGAGCCTGACAGAGCCCGACAGAGCCCGACAGAGCCCGACAGGGCCCGACAGGGCCCGACAGGGCCGAGTAGAGCCCGACAGAGCCCGACAGAGCCCGACAGAGCCCGACAGGGCCCGACAGAGCCCGACAGGGCCCGACAGGGCACGACAGAGCCCGACAGAGCCCGACAGGGCCTGACAGAGACCGACAGAGCCCGACAGAGTCCGACAGAACCCGACAGGGCCCGACAGGGCCCGACAGAGCCCGACAGGGCCCGACAGAGCCCGACAGAGCCCGACAGAGCCCGACAGGGCCCGACAGGCCCAGTAGAGCCCGACAGAGCCCGACAGAGCCCGACAGAGCCCGACAGAGCCCAGTAGAGCCCAGTAGAGCCCGACAGAGCCCGACACAGCCCGACAGAGCCCGACAGGGCCCGACAGAGCCTGACAGGGCCCGACAGAGCCCGACAGAGCCCGACAGGGCCCAGTAGAGCCCGACAGAGCCCGACAGAGCCCGACAGAGCCCGACAGGGCCCGACAGAGCCCGACAGAGCCCGACAGGGCCCGACAGGGCCCGACAGGGCCCAGTAGAGCCCAGTAGAACCCGACAGAGCCCAGTAGAGCCCGACAGAGCCCGACAGAGCCCGACAGAGCCCGACAGGGCCCGACAGAGCCCGACAGAGCCCGACAGGGCCCGACAGAGCCCGACAGAGCCCAGTAGAGCCCGACAGAGCCCGACAGAGCCCGACAGGGCCCGACAGAGCCCGACAGAGCCCGACAGGGCCCGACAGAGCCCGACAGGGCCCGACAGGGCCCGACAGAGCCCAGTAGAGCCCGACAGAGCCCGACAGAGCCCGACAGAGCCCGACAGGGCCCAGTAGAGACCAGTAGAGACCGACAGAGCCCAGTAGAGCCCGACAGAGCCCGACAGAGCCCGACAGAGCCCGACAGAGCCCGACAGGGCCCAGTAGAGACCAGTAGAGACCGACAGGGCCCAGTAGAGCCCGACAGAGCCCGACAGGGCCCGACAGAGCCCGACAGGGCCCAGTAGAGCCCGACAGAGCCCGACAGAGCCCGACAGAGCCCAGTAGAGCCCGACAGAGCCCGACAGAGCCTGACAGAGCCCGACAGGGCCCGACAGGGCCCGACAGAGCCCAGTAGAGCCCGACAGAGCCCGACAGAGCCCGACAGAGCCCGACAGGGCCCAGTAGAGCCCGACAGAGCCCGACAGAGCCCGACAGAGCCCGACAGGGTCCGACAGGGCCCGACAGAGCCCGACAGGGCCCGACAGGGCCCAGTAGAGCCCGATAGAGCCCGACAGAGCCCGACAGAGCCCGACAGGGCCCGACAGAGCCCGACAGAGCCCGACAGGGCCCGACAGGGCCCGACAGAGCCCGACAGGGCCCGACAGAGCCCGACAGAGCCCGACAGGGCACGACAGAGCCCGACAGAGCCCGACAGGGCCCGACAGGGCCCAGTAGAGCCCGACAGAGCCCAGTAGAGCCCAGTAGAGCCCGACAGAGCCCGAAAGGGCCCGACAGGGCCCGACAGGGCCCAGTAGAGCCCGACAGAGCCCGACAGGGCCCGACAGAGCCCGACAGAGCCCGACAGGGCCCGACAGAGCCCGACAGAGCCCGACAGAGCCCGACAGGGCCCGACACGGCCCGACAGAGCCCAGTAGAGCCCGACAGAGCCCGACAGAGCCCGACAGGGCCCGACAGGGCCCGACAGGGCCCGACAGGGCCCAGTAGAGCCCAACAGAGCCCGACAGAGCCCGACAGAGCCCGACAGGGCCCGACAGGGCCCGACAGAGCCCGACAGAGCCCGACAGAGCCCAGTAGAGCCCGACAGAGCCCGACAGAGCCCGACAGAGCCCGACAGGGCCCGACAGGGCCCGACAGGGCCCAGTAGAGCCCGACAGAGCCCGACAGAGCCCGACAGAGCCCGACAGGGCCCGACAGGGCCCGACAGGGCCCGACAGGGCCCGACAGGGCACGACAGAGCCCGACAGAGCCCAGTAGAGCCCGACAGAGCCCGACAGAGCCCGACAGGGCCCGACAGGGCCCAGTAGAGCCCGACAGAGCCCGACAGAGCCCGACAGAGCCCGACAGGGCCCGACAGGGCCCAGTAGAGCCCGACAGTGCCCGACAGAGCCCGACAGAGCCCGACAGAGCCCAGTAGAGCCCAGTAGAGCCCGACAGAGCCCGACACAGCCCGACAGAGCCCGACAGAGCCCGACAGAGCCCGACAGGGCCCGAGAGGGCCCAGTAGAGCCCGACAGAGCCCGACAGGGCCCGACAGAGCCCGACAGAGCCTGACAGGGCCCGACAGAGCCCGACAGAGCCCGACAAAGCCCGACAGGGCCCAGTAGAGCCCAGTAGAATCCGACAGGGCCCAGTAGAGCCCGACAGAGCCCGACAGAGCCCGACAGAGCCCGACAGGGCCCGACAGGGCACGACAGAGCCCGACAGAGCCCGACAGGGCCCGACAGGGCCCGACAGAGCCCGACAGAGCCCGACAGAGCCTGACAGAGCCCGACAGGGCCCGACAGGGCCCGACAGAGCCCGACAGAGCCCGACAGAGCCCAGTAGAGCCCGACAGAGCCCGACAGAGCCCGAGAGGGCCCGACAGGGCCCGACAGAGCCCGACAGAGCCCGACAGGGCCCGACAGGGCCCGACAGAGCCCAGTAGAGCCTGACAGAGCCCGACAGAGCCCGACAGAGCCCGACAGGGCCCGACAGGGCCCGACAGGGCCGAGTAGAGCCCGACAGAGCCCGACAGAGCCCGACAGAGCCCGACAGGGCCCGACAGAGCCCGACAGGGCCCGACAGGGCACGACAGAGCCCGACAGAGCCCGACAGGGCCTGACAGAGTCCGACAGAGCCCGACAGAGTCCGACAGAACCCGACAGAGCCCGACAGAGCCCAGTAGAGCCCAGTAGAGCCCGACAGAGCCCGACAGAGCCCGACAGAGCCCGACAGGGCCCGACAGGCCCAGTAGAGCCCGACAGAGCCCGACAGAGCCCGACAGAGCCCGACAGGGCCCGACAGGGCCCAGTAGAGCCCGACAGAGCCCGACAGAGCCCGACAGAGCCCGACAGAGCCCAGTAGAGCCCAGTAGAGCCCGACAGAGCCTGACACAGCCCGACAGAGCCCGACAGGGCCCGACAGAGCCTGACAGGGCCCGACAGAGCCCGACAGAGCCCGACAGGGCCCAGTAGAGCCCGACAGAGCCCGACAGAGCCCGACAGAGCCCGACAGGGCCCGACAGAGCCCGACAGAGCCCGACAGGGCCCGACAGGGCCCGACAGGGCCCAGTAGAGCCCAGTAGAACCCGACAGAGCCCAGTAGAGCCCGACAGAGCCCGACAGAGCCCGACAGAGCCCGACAGGGCCCGACAGAGCCCGACAGAGCCCGACAGGGCCCGACAGAGCCCGACAGAGCCCAGTAGAGCCCGACAGAGCCCGACAGAGCCCGACAGGGCCCGACAGAGCCCGACAGAGCCCGACAGGGCCCGACAGGGCCCGACAGAGCCCAGTAGAGCCCGACAGAGCCCGACAGAGCCCGACAGAGCCCGACAGGGCCCAGTAGAGACCAGTAGAGACCGACAGAGCCCAGTAGAGCCCGACAGAGCCCGACAGAGCCCGACAGAGCCCGACAGGGCCCGACAGGGCCCGACAGGGCCCAGTAGAGCCCGACAGAGCCCGACAGGGCCCGACAGAGCCCGACAGGGCCCAGTAGAGCCCGACAGAGCCCGACAGAGCCCGACAGAGCCCAGTAGAGCCCGACAGAGCCCGACAGAGCCTGACAGAGCCCGACAGGGCCTGACAGGGCCCGACAGAGCCCAGTAGAGCCCGACAGAGCCCGACAGAGCCCGACAGAGCCCGACAGAGCCCGACAGGGCCCAGTAGAGCCCGACAGAGCCCGACAGAGCCCGACAGAGCCCGACAGGGTCCGACAGGGCCCGACAGAGCCCGACAGGGCCCGACAGGGCCCAGTAGAGCCCGATAGAGCCCGACAGAGCCCGACAGAGCCCGACAGGGCCCGACAGAGCCCGACAGAGCCCGACAGGGCCCGACAGGGCCCGACAGAGCCCGACAGGGCCCGACAGGGCCCGACAGGGCCCGATAGAGCCCGACAGGGCCCGACAGAGCCCGACAGAGCCCGACAGGGCACGACAGAGCCCGACAGAGCCCGACAGGGCCCGACAGGGCCCAGTAGAGCCCGACAGAGCCCAGTAGAGCCCAGTAGAGCCCGACAGAGCCCGAAAGGGCCCGACAGGGCCCGACAGGGCCCAGTAGAGCCCGACAGAGCCCGACAGGGCCCGACAGAGCCCGACAGAGCCCGACAGGGCCCGACAGAGCCCGACAGAGCCCGACAGAGCCCGACAGGGCCCGACACGGCCCGACAGAGCCCAGTAGAACCCGACAGAGCCCGACAGAGCCCGACAGGGCCCGACAGGGCCCGACAGGGCCCGACAGGGCCCAGTAGAGCCCGACAGAGCCCGACAGAGCCCGACAGAGCCCGACAGGGCCCGACAGGGCCCGACAGAGCCCGACAGAGCCCGACAGAGCCCAGTAGAGCCCGACAGAGCCCGACAGAGCCCGACAGAGCCCGACAGGGCCCGACAGGGCCCAGTAGAGCCCGACAGAGCCCGACAGGGCCCGACAGAGCCCGACAGAGCCCGACAGGGCCCGACAGAGCCCGACAGAGCCCGACAGAGCCCGACAGGGCCCGACACGGCCCGACAGAGCCCAGTAGAACCCGACAGAGCCCGACAGAGCCCGACAGGGCCCGACAGGGCCCGACAGGGCCCGACAGGGCCCAGTAGAGCCCGACAGAGCCCGACAGAGCCCGACAGGGCCCGACAGGGCCCGACAGAGCCCGACAGAGCCCGACAGAGCCCAGTAGAGCCCGACAGAGCCCGACAGAGCCCGACAGAGCCCGACAGGGCCCGACAGGGCCCGACAGGGCCCAGTAGAGCCCGACAGAGCCCGACAGAGCCCGACAGAGCCCGACAGGGCCCGACAGGGCCCGACAGAGCCCGACAGGGCCCCACAGAGCCCGACAGAGCCCGACAGGGCCCCACAGAGCCCGACAGAGCCCGACAGAGCCCGACAGAGCCCAGAAGAGCCCGACAGAGCCCGACAGAGCCCGACAGAACCCGACAGAGCCCGACAGAGACCAGTTGAGCCCGACAGAGCCCGACAGAGCCCGACAGAGCCCGACAGGGCCCGACAGGGCCCAGTAGAGCCCGACAGAGCCCGACAGAGCCCGACAGAGCCCGACAGAGCCCAGTAGAGCCCGACAGAGCCCGACAGAGCCCGACAGAGCCCGACAGGGCCCGACAGAGCCTGACAGAGCCCGACAGGGCCCGACAGGGCCCGACAGAGCCCAGTAGAGCCCGACAGAGCCCGACAGAGCCCGACAGGGCCCAGTAGAGACCAGTAGAGCCCGACAGAGCCCAGTAGAGCCCGACAGAGCCCGACAGAGCCCGACAGAGCCCGACAGGGCCCGACAGGGCCCGACAGGGCCCGACAGAGCCCGACAGGGCCCAGTAGAGCCCGACAGAGCCCGACAGAGCCCGACAGAGCCCGACAGAGCCCAGTAGAGCCCGACAGAGCCCGACAGAGCCCGACAGAGCCCGACAGGGCCCGACAGAGCCCGACAGAGCCCGACAGGGCCCAGTAGAGCCCGACAGAGCCCGACAGAGCCTGACAGAGCTCGACAGGGCCCGACAGGGCCCGACAGAGCCCGACAGAGCCCGACAGGGCCCAGTAGAGCCCGACAGAGCCCGACAGAGCCCGACAGAGCACGACAGAGCCTGACAGGGCCCAGTAGAGCCCGACAGAGCCCGACAGAGCCCGACAGGGCCCGACAGGGCGCGACAGAGCCCGACAGAGCCCGACAGGGCCCGACAGGGCCCGACAGGGCCCAGTAGAGCCCAGTAGAGCCCGACAGAGCCCAGTAGAACCCGACAGAGCCCGACAGAGCCCGACAGAGCCCGACAGGGCCCGACAGAGCCCGACAGGGCCCGATAGAGCCCGACAGGGCCCGACAGAGCCCGACAGAGCCCGACAGGGCCCAGTAGAGCCCGACAGAGCCCGACAGAGCCCGACAGAGCCTGACAGGGCCCGATAGAGCCCGACAGAGCCCGACAGGGCCCGACAGGGCCCGACAGAGCCCGACAGAGCCCGACAGGGCCCCACAGAGCCCGACAGAGCCCGACAGGGCCCCACAGAGCCCGACAGAGCCCGACAGAGCCCGACAGAGCCCAGAAGAGCCCGACAGAGCCCGACAGAGCCCGACAGAGCCCGACAGGGCCCGAGAGGGCCCGACAGAGCCCGACAGAGCCCGACAGAGCCCGACAGGGCCCGACAGAGCCCGACAGAGCCCGACAGGGCCCAGTAGAGCCCGACAGAGCCCGACAGAGCCTGACAGAGCCCGACAGGGCCCGACAGGGCCCGACAGAGCCCGACAGAGCCCGACAGGGCCCAGTAGAGCCCGACAGAGCCCGACAGAGCCCGACAGAGCCCGACAGGGCCCAGTAGAGCCCGACAGAGCCCGACAGAGCCTGACAGGGCCCGACAGGGCCCGACAGGGCCCAGTAGAGCCCAGTAGAGCCCGACAGAGCCCAGTAGAACCCGACAGAGCCCGACAGAGCCCGACAGAGCCCGACAGAGCCCGACAGGGCCCGACAGAGCCCGACAGGGCCCGATAGAGCCCGACAGGGCCCGACAGAGCCCGACAGAGCCCGACAGGGCCCAGTAGAGCCCGACAGAGCCCGACAGAGCCCGACAGGGCCCGACAGAGCCCGACAGAGCCCGACAGGGTCCGACAGGGCCCGACAGAGCCCGACAGAGCCCGACAGGGCCCCACAGAGCCCGACAGAGCCCGACAGGGCCCCACAGAGCCCGACAGAGCCCGACAGAGCCCGACAGAGCCCGACAGAGCCCAGAAGAGCCCGACAGAGCCCGACAGAGCCCGACAGAGCCCGACAGGGCCCGACAGGGCCCGACAGAGCCCGACAGGGCCCAGTAGAGCCCGACAGAGCCCGACAGGGCCCGACAGAGCCCGACAGAGCCTGACAGGGCCCGACAGAGCCCGACAGAGCCCGACAGAGCCCGACAGGGCCCAGTAGAGCCCGACAGAGCCCGACAGAGCCCGACAGAGCCCGACAGGGCCCGACAGAGCCCGACAGAGCCCGACAGGGCCCGACAGGGCCCGACAGAAACCGACAGAGCCCGACAGAGCCCGACAGGGCCCGACAGAGCCCGACAGAGCCCGACAGAGCCCGACAAGGCCCGGCAGAGCCCGACAGAGCCCGACAGGGCCCGACAGAGCCCGACAGGGCCCAGTAGAGCCCGACAGAGCCCGACAGAGCCCAGTAGAGCCCGACAGAGCCCGACAGAGCCCGACAGGGCCCGACAGAGCCCGACAGGGCCCGACAGGGCCCGACAGAGCCCGACAGAGTCCGACAGAGCCTGACAGAGCCCGACAGGGCCCGACAGGGCCCGACAGAGCCCGACAGAGCCCGACAGGGCCCAGTAGAGCCCGACAGAGCCCGACAGAGCCCGACAGAGACCGACAGAGCCCCGTAGAGCCCGACAGAGCCCGACAGAGCCCGAGAGGGCCCGACAGGGCCCGACAGAGCCCGACAGAGCCCGACAGGGCCCGACAGGGCCCGACAGAGCCCAGTAGAGCCTGACAGAGCCCGACAGAGCCCGACAGAGCCCGACAGGGCCCGACAGGGCCCAGTAGAGCCCGACAGAGCCCGACAGAGCCCGACAGAGCCCGACAGGGCCCGACAGGGCCCGACAGAGCCCGACAGGGCCCGACAGAGCCCGACAGGGCCCGACAGGGCACGACAGAGCCCGACAGAGCCCGACAGGGCCCGACAGAGCCCGACAGAGCCCGACAGAACCCGACAGAACCCGACAGAGCCCGACAGAGCCCAGTAGAGCCAAGTAGAGCCCGACAGAGCCCGACAGAGCCCGACAGAGCCCGACAGGGCCCGACAGGCCCAGTAGAGCCCGACAGAGCCCGATAGAGCCCGACAGAGCCCGACAGGGCCCGACAGGGCCCAGTAGAGCCCGACAGAGCCCGACAGAGCCCGACAGAGCCCAGTAGAGCCCAGTAGAGCCCGACAGAGCCCGACACAGCCCGACAGAGCCCGACAGGGCCCAGTAGAGCCCGACAGAGCCCGACAGGGCCCGACAGAGCCCGACAGAGCCTGACAGGGCCCGACAGAGCCCGACAGAGCCCGACAGGGCCCAGTAGAGCCCGACAGAGCCCGACAGAGCCCGACAGAGCCCGACAGGGCCCGACAGAGCCCGACAGAGCCCGACAGGGCCCGACAGGGCCCGACAGAGCCCGACAGAGCCCGACAGGGCCCGACAGAGCCCGACAGAGCCCGACAGGGCCCGACAGAGCCCGACAGAGCCCAGTAGAGCCCGACAGAGCCCGACAGAGCCCGACAGGGCCCGACAGAGCCCGACAGGGCCCGACAGGGCCCGACAGAGCCCAGTAGAGCCCGACAGAGCCCGACAGAGCCCGACAGGGCCCAGTAGAGACCAGTAGAGACCAACAGAGCCCAGTAGAGCCCGACAGAGCCCGACAGAGCCCGACACAGCCCGACAGGGCCGGACAGAGCCCGACAGGGCCCGACAGAGCCCGACAGAGCCCGACAGGGCCCGACAGAGCCCGACAGGGCCCAGTAGAGCCCGACAGAGCCCGACAGAGCCCAGTAGAGCCCGACAGAGCCCGACAGAGCCCGACAGGGCCCGACAGAGCCCGACAGAGCCCGACAGGGCCCGACAGAGCCCGACAGAGCCCGACAGAGCCCAGTAAAGCCCGACAGAGCCCGACAGAGCCCGACAGAGCCCGACAGGGCCCGACAGGGCACGACAGAGCCCGACAGAGCCCGACAGGGCCCGACAGGGCCCGACAGAGCCCGACAGAGCCCGACAGAGCCTGACAGAGCCCGACAGGGCCCGACAGGGCCCGACAGAGCCCGACAGAGCCCGACAGAGCCCAGTAGAGCCCGACAGAGCCCGACAGAGCCCGAGAGGGCCCGACAGGGCCCGACAGAGCCCGACAGAGCCCGACAGGGCCCGACAGGGCCCGACAGAGCCCAGTAGAGCCTGACAGAGCCCGACAGAGCCCGACAGAGCCCGACAGGGCCCGACAGGGCCCGACAGGGCCGAGTAGAGCCCGACAGAGCCCGACAGAGCCCGACAGAGCCCGACAGGGCCCGACAGAGCCCGACAGGGCCCGACAGGGCACGACAGAGCCCGACAGAGCCCGACAGGGCCTGACAGAGACCGACAGAGCCCGACAGAGTCCGACAGAACCCGACAGAGCCCGACAGAGCCCAGAAGAGCCCAGTAGAGCCCGACAGAGCCCGACAGAGCCCGACAGAGCCCGACAGGGCCCGACAGGCCCAGTAGAGCCCGACAGAGCCCGACAGAGCCCGACAGAGCCCGACAGAGCCCAGTAGAGCCCAGTAGAGCCCGACAGAGCCCGACACAGCCCGACAGAGCCCGACAGGGCCCGACAGAGCCTGACAGGGCCCGACAGAGCCCGACAGAGCCCGACAGGGCCCAGTAGAGCCCGACAGAGCCCGACAGAGCCCGACAGAGCCCGACAGGGCCCGACAGAGCCCGACAGAGCCCGACAGGGCCCGACAGGGCCCGACAGGGCCCAGTAGAGCCCAGTAGAACCCGACAGAGCCCAGTAGAGCCCGACAGAGCCCGACAGAGCCCGACAGAGCCCGACAGGGCCCGACAGAGCCCGACAGAGCCCGACAGGGCCCGACAGAGCCCGACAGAGCCCAGTAGAGCCCGACAGAGCCCGACAGAGCCCGACAGGGCCCGACAGAGCCCGACAGAGCCCGACAGGGCCCGACAGAGCCCGACAGGGCCCGACAGGGCCCGACAGAGCCCAGTAGAGCCCGACAGAGCCCGACAGAGCCCGACAGAGCCCGACAGGGCCCAGTAGAGACCAGTAGAGACCGACAGAGCCCAGTAGAGCCCGACAGAGCCCGACAGAGCCCGACAGAGCCCGACAGGGCCCGACAGGGCCCGACAGGGCCCAGTAGAGCCCGACAGAGCCGACAGGGCCCGACAGAGCCCGACAGGGCCCAGTAGAGCCCGACAGAGCCCGACAGAGCCCGACAGAGCCCAGTAGAGCCCGACAGAGCCCGACAGAGCCTGACAGAAGCCCGACAGGGCCCGACAGGGCCCGACAGAGCCCAGTAGAGCCCGACAGAGCCCGACAGAGCCCGACAGAGCCCGACAGGGCCCAGTAGAGCCCGACAGAGCCCGACAGAGCCCGACAGAGCCCGACAGGGTCCGACAGGGCCCGACAGAGCCCGACAGGGCCCGACAGGGCCCAGTAGAGCCCGATAGAGCCCGACAGAGCCCGACAGAGCCCGACAGGGCCCGACAGAGCCCGACAGAGCCCGACAGGGCCCGACAGGGCCCGACAGAGCCCGACAGGGCCCGACAGAGCCCGACAGAGCCCGACAGGGCACGACAGAGCCCGACAGAGCCCGACAGGGCCCGACAGGGCCCAGTAGAGCCCGACAGAGCCCAGTAGAGCCCAGTAGAGCCCGACAGAGCCCGAAAGGGCCGACAGGGCCCGACAGGGCCCAGTAGAGCCCGACAGAGCCCGACAGGGCCCGACAGAGCCCGACAGAGCCCGACAGGGCCCGACAGAGCCCGACAGAGCCCGACAGAGCCCGACAGGGCCCGACACGGCCCGACAGAGCCCAGTAGAGCCCGACAGAGCCCGACAGAGCCCGACAGGGCCCGACAGGGCCCGACAGGCCCGACAGGGCCCAGTAGAGCCCAACAGAGCCCGAACAGAGCCCGACAGAGCCCGACAGGGCCCGACAGGGCCCGACAGAGCCCGACAGAGCCCGACAGAGCCCAGTAGAGCCCCGACAGAGCCCGACAGAGCCCGACAGAGCCCGACAGGGCCCGACAGGGCCCGACAGGGCCCAGTAGAGCCCGACAGAGCCCGACAGAGCCCGACAGAGCCCGACAGGGCCCGACAGGGCCCGACAGGGCCCGACAGGGCACGACAGAGCCCGACAGAGCCCAGTAGAGCCCGACAGAGCCCGACAGAGCCCGACAGGGCCCGACAGGGCCCAGTAGAGCCCGACAGAGCCCGACAGAGCCCGACAGAGCCCGACAGGGCCCGACAGGGCCCAGTAGAGCCCGACAGTGCCCGACAGAGCCCGACAGAGCCCGACAGAGCCCAGTAGAGCCCAGTAGAGCCCGACAGAGCCCGACACAGCCCGACAGAGCCCGACAGAGCCCGACAGAGCCCGACAGGGCCCGGAGAGGGCCCAGTAGAGCCCGACAGAGCCCGACAGGGCCCGACAGAGCCCGACAGAGCCTGACAGGGCCCGACAGAGCCCGACAGAGCCCGACAAAGCCCGACAGGGCCCAGTAGAGCCCAGTAGAATCCGACAGGGCCCAGTAGAGCCCGACAGAGCCCGACAGAGCCCGACAGAGCCCGACAGGGCCCGACAGGGCACGACAGAGCCCGACAGAGCCCGACAGGGCCCAGCCAGGGCCCGACAGAGCCCGACAGAGCCCGACAGAGCCTGACAGAGCCCGACAGGGCCCGACAGGGCCCGACAGAGCCCGACAGAGCCCGACAGAGCCCAGTAGAGCCCGACAGAGCCCGACAGAGCCCGAGAGGGCCCGACAGGGCCCGACAGAGCCCGACAGAGCCCGACAGGGCCCGACAGGGCCCGACAGAGCCCAGTAGAGCCTGACAGAGCCCGACAGAGCCCGACAGAGCCCGACAGGGCCCGACAGGGCCCGACAGGGCCGAGTAGAGCCCGACAGAGCCCGACAGAGCCCGACAGAGCCCGACAGGGCCCGACAGAGCCCGACAGGGCCCGACAGGGCACGACAGAGCCCGACAGAGCCCGACAGGGCCTGACAGAGTCCGACAGAGCCCGACAGAGTCCGACAGAACCCGACAGAGCCCGACAGAGCCCAGTAGAGCCCAGTAGAGCCCGACAGAGCCCGACAGAGCCCGACAGAGCCCGACAGGGCCCGACAGGCCCAGTAGAGCCCGACAGAGCCCGACAGAGCCCGACAGAGCCCGACAGGCCCGACAGGGCCCAGTAGAGCCCGACAGAGCCCCGACAGAGCCCGACAGAGCCCGACAGAGCCCAGTAGAGCCCAGTAGAGCCCGACAGAGCCTGACACAGCCCGACAGAGCCCGACAGGGCCCGACAGAGCCTGACAGGGCCCGACAGAGCCCGACAGAGCCCGACAGGGCCCAGTAGAGCCCGACAGAGCCCGACAGAGCCCGACAGAGCCCGACAGGGCCCGACAGAGCCCGACAGAGCCCGACAGGGCCCGACAGGGCCCGACAGGGCCCAGTAGAGCCCAGTAGAACCCGACAGAGCCCAGTAGAGCCCGACAGAGCCCGACAGAGCCCGACAGAGCCCGACAGGGCCCGACAGAGCCCGACAGAGCCCGACAGGGCCCGACAGAGCCCGACAGAGCCCAGTAGAGCCCGACAGAGCCCGACAGAGCCCGACAGGGCCCGACAGAGCCCGACAGAGCCCGACAGGGCCCGACAGAGCCCGACAGGGCCCGACAGGGCCCGACAGAGCCCAGTAGAGCCCGACAGAGCCCGACAGAGCCCGACAGAGCCCGACAGGGCCCAGTAGAGACCAGTAGAGACCGACAGAGCCCAGTAGAGCCCGACAGAGCCGACAGAGCCCGACAGAGCCCGACAGGCCCGACAGGGCCCGACAGGGCCCAGTAGAGCCCGACAGAGCCCGACAGGGCCCGACAGAGCCCGACAGGGCCCAGTAGAGCCCGACAGAGCCCGACAGAGCCCGACAGAGCCCAGTAGAGCCCGACAGAGCCCGACAGAGCCTGACAGAGCCCGACAGGGCCTGACAGGGCCCGACAGAGCCCAGTAGAGCCCGACAGAGCCCGACAGAGCCCGACAGAGCCCGACAGAGCCCGACAGGGCCCAGTAGAGCCCGACAGAGCCCGACAGAGCCCGACAGAGCCCGACAGGGTCCGACAGGGCCCGACAGAGCCCGACAGGGCCCGACAGGGCCCAGTAGAGCCCGATAGAGCCCGACAGAGCCCGACAGAGCCCGACAGGGCCCGACAGAGCCCGACAGAGCCCGACAGGGCCCGACAGGGCCCGACAGAGCCCGACAGGGCCCGACAGGGCCCGACAGGGCCCGATAGAGCCCGACAGGGCCCGACAGAGCCGACAGAGCCCGACAGGGCACGACAGAGCCCGACAGAGCCCGACAGGGCCCGACAGGGCCCAGTAGAGCCCGACAGAGCCCAGTAGAGCCCAGTAGAGCCCGACAGAGCCCGAAAGGGCCCGACAGGGCCCGACAGGGCCCAGTAGAGCCCGACAGAGCCCGACAGGGCCCGACAGAGCCCGACAGAGCCCGACAGGGCCCGACAGAGCCCGACAGAGCCCGACAGAGCCCGACAGGGCCCGACACGGCCCGACAGAGCCCAGTAGAACCCGACAGAGCCCGACAGAGCCCGACAGGGCCCGACAGGGCCCGACAGGGCCCGACAGGGCCCAGTAGAGCCCGACAGAGCCCGACAGAGCCCGACAGAGCCCGACAGGGCCCGACAGGGCCCGACAGAGCCCGACAGAGCCCGACAGAGCCCAGTAGAGCCCGACAGAGCCCGGACAGAGCCCGACAGAGCCCGACAGGGCCCGACAGGGCCCAGTAGAGCCCGACAGAGCCCGACAGGGCCCGACAGAGCCCGACAGAGCCCGACAGGGCCCGACAGGAGCCCGACAGAGCCCGACAGAGCCCGACAGGGCCCGACACGGCCCGACAGAGCCCAGTAGAACCCGACAGAGCCCGACAGAGCCCGACAGGGCCCGACAGGGCCCGACAGGGCCCGACAGGGCCCAGTAGAGCCCGACAGAGCCCGACAGAGCCCGACAGAGCCCGACAGGGCCCGACAGGGCCCGACAGAGCCCGACAGAGCCCAGTAGAGCCCGACAGAGCCCGACAGAGCCCGACAGAGCCCGACAGGGCCCGACAGGGCCCGACAGGGCCCAGTAGAGCCCGACAGAGCCCGACAGAGCCCGAACAGAGCCCGACAGGGCCCGACAGGGCCCGACAGAGCCCGACAGGGCCCCACAGAGCCCGACAGAGCCCGACAGGGCCCCACAGAGCCCGACAGAGCCCGACAGAGCCCGACAGAGCCCAGAAGAGCCCGACAGAGCCCGACAGAGCCCGACAGAACCCGACAGAGCCCGACAGAGACCAGTTGAGCCCGACAGAGCCCGACAGAGCCCGACAGAGCCCGACAGGGCCCGACAGGGCCCAGTAGAGCCCGACAGAGCCCGACAGAGCCCGACAGAGCCCGACAGAGCCCAGTAGAGCCGACAGAGCCCGACAGAGCCCGACAGAGCCCGACAGGGCCCGACAGAGCCTGACAGAGCCCGACAGGGCCCGACAGGGCCCGACAGAGCCCAGTAGAGCCCGACAGAGCCCGACAGAGCCCGACAGGGCCCAGTAGAGACCAGTAGAGCCCGACAGAGCCCAGTAGAGCCCGACAGAGCCCGACAGAGCCCGACAGAGCCCGACAGGGCCCGACAGGGGCCCGACAGGGCCCGACAGAGCCCGACAGGGCCCAGTAGAGCCCGACAGAGCCCGACAGAGCCCGACAGAGCCCGACAGAGCCCAGTAGAGCCCGACAGAGCCCGACAGAGCCCGACAGAGCCCGACAGGGCCCGACAGAGCCCGACAGAGCCCGACAGGGCCCAGTAGAGCCCGACAGAGCCCGACAGAGCCTGACAGAGCTCGACAGGGCCCGACAGGGCCCGACAGAGCCCGACAGAGCCCGACAGGGCCCAGTAGAGCCCGACAGAGCCCGACAGAGCCCGACAGAGCACGACAGAGCCTGACAGGGCCCAGTAGAGCCCGACAGAGCCCGACAGAGCCCGACAGGGCCCGACAGGGCGCGACAGAGCCCGACAGAGCCCGACAGGGCCCGACAGGGCCCGACAGGGCCCAGTAGAGCCCAGTAGAGCCCGACAGAGCCCAGTAGAACCCGACAGAGCCCGACAGAGCCCGACAGAGCCCGACAGGGCCCGACAGAGCCCGACAGGGCCCGATAGAGCCCGACAGGGCCCGACAGAGCCCGACAGAGCCCGACAGGGCCCAGTAGAGCCCGACAGAGCCCGACAGAGCCCGACAGAGCCTGACAGGGCCCGATAGAGCCCGACAGAGCCCGACAGGGCCCGACAGGGCCCGACAGAGCCCGACAGAGCCCGACAGGGGCCCACAGAGCCCGACAGAGCCCGACAGGGCCCCACAGAGCCCGACAGAGCCCGACAGAGCCCGACAGAGCCCAGAAGAGCCCGACAGAGCCCGACAGAGCCCGACAGAGCCCGACAGGGCCCGAGAGGGCCCGACAGAGCCCGACAGGGCCCAGTAGAGCCCGACAGAGCCCGACAGGGCCCGACAGAGCCCGACAGAGCCTGACAGGGCCCGACAGAGCCCGACAGAGCCCGACAGAGCCCGACAGGGCCCAGTAGAGCCCGACAGAGCCCGACAGAGCCCGACAGAGCCCGACAGGGCCCGACAGAGCCCGACAGAGCCCGACAGGGCCCGACAGAGCCCGACAGAGCCCGACAGGGCCCGACACGGCCCGACAGAGCCCAGTAGAGCCCGACAGAGCCCGACAGAGCCCGACAGAGCCCGACAGAGCCCGACAGGGCCCGACACGGCCCGACAGAGCCCAGTAGAGCCCGACAGAGCCCGACAGAGCCCGACAGGGCCCGACAGGGCCCGACAGGGCCCGACAGGGCCCAGTAGAGCCCAACAGAGCCCGACAGAGCCCGACAGAGCCCGACAGGGCCCGACAGGGCCCGACAGAGCCCGACAGAGCCCGACAGAGCCCAGTAGAGCCCGACAGAGCCCGACAGAGCCCGACAGAGCCCGACAGGGCCCGACAGGGCCCGACAGGGCCCAGTAGAGCCCGACAGAGCCCGACAGAGCCCGACAGAGCCCGACAGGGCCCGACAGGGCCCGACAGGGCACGACAGAGCCCGACAGAGCCCAGTAGAGCCCGACAGAGCCCGACAGAGCCCGACAGGGCCCGACAGGGCCCAGTAGAGCCCGACAGAGCCCGACAGAGCCCGACAGAGCCCGACAGGGCCCGACAGGGCCCAGTAGAGCCCGACAGTGCCCGACAGAGCCCGACAGAGCCCGACAGAGCCCAGTAGAGCCCAGTAGAGCCCGACAGAGCCCGACACAGCCCGACAGAGCCCGACAGAGCCCGACAGAGCCCGACAGGGCCCGAGAGGGCCCAGTAGAGCCCGACAGAGCCCGACAGGGCCCGACAGAGCCCGACAGAGCCTGACAGGGCCCGACAGAGCCCGACAGAGCCCGACAAAGCCCGACAGGGCCCAGTAGAGCCCAGTAGAATCCGACAGGGCCCAGTAGAGCCCGACAGAGCCCGACAGAGCCCGACAGAGCCCGACAGGGCCCGACAGGGCACGACAGAGCCCGACAGAGCCCGACAGGGCCCGACAGGGCCCGACAGAGCCCGACAGAGCCCGACAGAGCCTGACAGAGCCCGACAGGGCCCGACAGGGCCCGACAGAGCCCGACAGAGCCCGACAGAGCCCAGTAGAGCCCGACAGAGCCCGACAGAGCCCGAGAGGGCCCGACAGGGCCCGACAGAGCCCGACAGAGCCCGACAGGGCCCGACAGGGCCCGACAGAGCCCAGTAGAGCCTGACAGAGCCCGACAGAGCCCGACAGAGCCCGACAGGGCCCGACAGGGCCCGACAGGGCCGAGTAGAGCCCGACAGAGCCCGACAGAGCCCGACAGAGCCCGACAGGGCCCGACAGAGCCCGACAGGGCCCGACAGGGCACGACAGAGCCCGACAGAGCCCGACAGGGCCTGACAGAGTCCGACAGAGCCCGACAGAGTCCGACAGAACCCGACAGAGCCCGACAGAGCCCAGTAGAGCCCAGTAGAGCCCGACAGAGCCCGACAGAGCCCGACAGAGCCCGACAGGGCCCGACAGGCCCAGTAGAGCCCGACAGAGCCCGACAGAGCCCGACAGAGCCCGACAGGGCCCGACAGGGCCCAGTAGAGCCCGACAGAGCCCGACAGAGCCCGACAGAGCCCGACAGAGCCCAGTAGAGCCCAGTAGAGCCCGACAGAGCCTGACACAGCCCGACAGAGCCCGACAGGGCCCGACAGAGCCTGACAGGGCCCGACAGAGCCCGACAGAGCCCGACAGGGCCCAGTAGAGCCCGACAGAGCCCGACAGAGCCCGACAGAGCCCGACAGGGCCCGACAGAGCCCGACAGAGCCCGACAGGGCCCGACAGGGCCCGACAGGGCCCAGTAGAGCCCAGTAGAACCCGACAGAGCCCAGTAGAGCCCGACAGAGCCCGACAGAGCCCGACAGAGCCCGACAGGGCCCGACAGAGCCCGACAGAGCCCGACAGGGCCCGACAGAGCCCGACAGAGCCCAGTAGAGCCCGACAGAGCCCGACAGAGCCCGACAGGGCCCGACAGAGCCCGACAGAGCCCGACAGGGCCCGACAGAGCCCGACAGGGCCCGACAGGGCCCGACAGAGCCCAGTAGAGCCCGACAGAGCCCGACAGAGCCCGACAGAGCCCGACAGGGCCCAGTAGAGACCAGTAGAGACCGACAGAGCCCAGTAGAGCCCGACAGAGCCCGACAGAGCCCGACAGAGCCCGACAGGGCCCGACAGGGCCCGACAGGGCCCAGTAGAGCCCGACAGAGCCCGACAGGGCCCGACAGAGCCCGACAGGGCCCAGTAGAGCCCGACAGAGCCCGACAGAGCCCGACAGAGCCCAGTAGAGCCCGACAGAGCCCGACAGAGCCTGACAGAGCCCGACAGGGCCTGACAGGGCCCGACAGAGCCCAGTAGAGCCCGACAGAGCCCGACAGAGCCCGACAGAGCCCGACAGAGCCCGACAGGGCCCAGTAGAGCCCGACAGAGCCCGACAGAGCCCGACAGAGCCCGACAGGGTCCGACAGGGCCCGACAGAGCCCGACAGGGCCCGACAGGGCCCAGTAGAGCCCGATAGAGCCCGACAGAGCCCGACAGAGCCCGACAGGGCCCGACAGAGCCCGACAGAGCCCGACAGGGCCCGACAGGGCCCGACAGAGCCCGACAGGGCCCGACAGGGCCCGACAGGGCCCGATAGAGCCCGACAGGGCCCGACAGAGCCCGACAGAGCCCGACAGGGCACGACAGAGCCCGACAGAGCCCGACAGGGCCCGACAGGGCCCAGTAGAGCCCGACAGAGCCCAGTAGAGCCCAGTAGAGCCCGACAGAGCCCGAAAGGGCCCGACAGGGCCCGACAGGGCCCAGTAGAGCCCGACAGAGCCCGACAGGGCCCGACAGAGCCCGACAGAGCCCGACAGGGCCCGACAGAGCCCGACAGAGCCCGACAGAGCCCGACAGGGCCCGACACGGCCCGACAGAGCCCAGTAGAACCCGACAGAGCCCGACAGAGCCCGACAGGGCCCGACAGGGCCCGACAGGGCCCGACAGGGCCCAGTAGAGCCCGACAGAGCCCGACAGAGCCCGACAGAGCCCGACAGGGCCCGACAGGGCCCGACAGAGCCCGACAGAGCCCGACAGAGCCCAGTAGAGCCCGACAGAGCCCGACAGAGCCCGACAGAGCCCGACAGGGCCCGACAGGGCCCAGTAGAGCCCGACAGAGCCCGACAGGGCCCGACAGAGCCCGACAGAGCCCGACAGGGCCCGACAGAGCCCGACAGAGCCCGACAGAGCCCGACAGGGCCCGACACGGCCCGACAGAGCCCAGTAGAACCCGACAGAGCCCGACAGAGCCCGACAGGGCCCGACAGGGCCCGACAGGGCCCGACAGGGCCCAGTAGAGCCCGACAGAGCCCGACAGAGCCCGACAGAGCCCGACAGGGCCCGACAGGGCCCGACAGAGCCCGACAGAGCCCAGTAGAGCCCGACAGAGCCCGACAGAGCCCGACAGAGCCCGACAGGGCCCGACAGGGCCCGACAGGGCCCAGTAGAGCCCGACAGAGCCCGACAGAGCCCGACAGAGCCCGACAGGGCCCGACAGGGCCCGACAGAGCCCGACAGGGCCCCACAGAGCCCGACAGAGCCCGACAGGGCCCCACAGAGCCCGACAGAGCCCGACAGAGCCCGACAGAGCCCAGAAGAGCCCGACAGAGCCCGACAGAGCCCGACAGAACCCGACAGAGCCCGACAGAGACCAGTTGAGCCCGACAGAGCCCGACAGAGCCCGACAGAGCCCGACAGGGCCCGACAGGGCCCAGTAGAGCCCGACAGAGCCCGACAGAGCCCGACAGAGCCCGACAGAGCCCAGTAGAGCCCGACAGAGCCCGACAGAGCCCGACAGAGCCCGACAGGGCCCGACAGAGCCTGACAGAGCCCGACAGGGCCCGACAGGGCCCGACAGAGCCCAGTAGAGCCCGACAGAGCCCGACAGAGCCCGACAGGGCCCAGTAGAGACCAGTAGAGCCCGACAGAGCCCAGTAGAGCCCGACAGAGCCCGACAGAGCCCGACAGAGCCCGACAGGGCCCGACAGGGCCCGACAGGGCCCGACAGAGCCCGACAGGGCCCAGTAGAGCCCGACAGAGCCCGACAGAGCCCGACAGAGCCCGACAGAGCCCAGTAGAGCCCGACAGAGCCCGACAGAGCCCGACAGAGCCCGACAGGGCCCGACAGAGCCCGACAGAGCCCGACAGGGCCCAGTAGAGCCCGACAGAGCCCGACAGAGCCTGACAGAGCTCGACAGGGCCCGACAGGGCCCGACAGAGCCCGACAGAGCCCGACAGGGCCCAGTAGAGCCCGACAGAGCCCGACAGAGCCCGACAGAGCACGACAGAGCCTGACAGGGCCCAGTAGAGCCCGACAGAGCCCGACAGAGCCCGACAGGGCCCGACAGGGCGCGACAGAGCCCGACAGAGCCCGACAGGGCCCGACAGGGCCCGACAGGGCCCAGTAGAGCCCAGTAGAGCCCGACAGAGCCCAGTAGAACCCGACAGAGCCCGACAGAGCCCGACAGAGCCCGACAGGGCCCGACAGAGCCCGACAGGGCCCGATAGAGCCCGACAGGGCCCGACAGAGCCCGACAGAGCCCGACAGGGCCCAGTAGAGCCCGACAGAGCCCGACAGAGCCCGACAGAGCCTGACAGGGCCCGATAGAGCCCGACAGAGCCCGACAGGGCCCGACAGGGCCCGACAGAGCCCGACAGAGCCCGACAGGGGCCCACAGAGCCCGACAGAGCCCGACAGGGCCCCACAGAGCCCGACAGAGCCCGACAGAGCCCGACAGAGCCCAGAAGAGCCCGACAGAGCCCGACAGAGCCCGACAGAGCCCGACAGGGCCCGAGAGGGCCCGACAGAGCCCGACAGGGCCCAGTAGAGCCCGACAGAGCCCGACAGGGCCCGACAGAGCCCGACAGAGCCTGACAGGGCCCGACAGAGCCCGACAGAGCCCGACAGAGCCCGACAGGGCCCAGTAGAGCCCGACAGAGCCCGACAGAGCCCGACAGAGCCCGACAGGGCCCGACAGAGCCCGACAGAGCCCGACAGGGCCCGACAGGGCCCGACAGAGCCCGACAGAAACCGACAGAGCCCGACAGAGCCCGACAGGGCCCGACAGAGCCCGACAGAGCCCGACAGAGCCCGACAGGGCCCAGTAGAGCCCAGTAGAACCCGACAGAGCCCAGTAGAGCCCGACAGAGCCCGACAGAGCCCGACAGAGCCCGACAAGGCCCGGCAGAGCCCGACAGAGCCCGACAGGGCCCGACAGAGCCCGACAGGGCCCAGTAGAGCCCGACAGAGCCCGACAGAGCCCAGTAGAGCCCGACAGAGCCCGACAGAGCCCGACAGGGCCCGACAGAGCCCGACAGGGCCCGACAGGGCCCGACAGAGCCCGACAGAGTCCGACAGAGCCTGACAGAGCCCGACAGGGCCCGACAGGGCCGGACAGAGCCCGACAGAGCCCGACAGGGCCCAGTAGAGCCCGACAGAGCCCGACAGAGCCCGACAGAGACCTACAGAGCCCAGTAGAGCCCGACAGAGTCCGACAGAGCCCGAGAGGGCCCGACAGGGCCCGACAGAGCCCGACAGAGCCCGACAGGGCCCGACAGGGCCCGACAGAGCCCAGTAGAGCCTGACAGAGCCCGACAGAGCCCGACAGAGCCCGACAGGGCCCGACAGGGCCGAGTAGAGCCCGACAGAGCCCGACAGAGCCCGACAGAGCCCGACAGGGCCCGACAGGGCCCGACAGAGCCCGACAGGGCCCGACAGAGCCCGACAGGGCCCGACAGGGCACGACAGAGCCCGACAGAGCCCGACAGGGCCCGACAGAGCCCGACAGAGCCCGACAGAACCCGACAGAACCCGACAGAGCCCGACAGAGCCCAGTAGAGCCCAGTAGAGCCCGACAGAGCCCGACAGAGCCCGACAGAGCCCGACAGGGCCCGACAGGCCCAGTAGAGCCCGACAGAGCCCGACAGAGCCCGACAGAGCCCGACAGGGCCCGACAGGGCCCAGTAGAGCCCGACAGAGCCCGACAGAGCCCGACAGAGCCCAGTAGAGCCCAGTAGAGCCCGACAGAGCCCGACACAGCCCGACAGAGCCCGACAGAGCCTGACAGGGCCCGACAGAGCCCGACAGGGCCCGACAGAGCCCGACAGAGCCTGACAGGGCCCGACAGAGCCCGACAGAGCCTGACAGGGCCCGACAGAGCCCGACAGAGCCCGACAGGGCCCAGTAGAGCCCGACAGGGCCCGACAGAGCCCGACAGAGCCCGACAGGGCCCAGTAGAGCCCGACAGAGCCCGACAGAGCCTGACAGAGCCCGACAGGGCCCGACAGGGCCCGACAGAGCCCGACAGAGCCCGACAGGGCCCAGTAGAGCCCGACAGAGCCCGACAGAGCCCGACAGAGCCCGACAGAGCCCGACAGGGCCCAGTAGAGCCCGACAGAGCCCGACAGAGCAAGACAGGGCCCGACAGGGCCCGACAGAGCCCGACAGAGCCTGACAGGGCCCGACAGGGCCCGACAGGGCCCAGTAGAGCCCAGTAGAGCCCGACAGAGCCCAGTAGAACCCGACAGAGCCCGACAGAGCCCGACAGAGCCCGACAGAGCCCGACAGGGCCCGACAGAGCCCGACAGGGCCCGACAGAGCCCGACAGGGCCCGACAGAGCCCGACAGAGCCCGACAGGGCCCAGTAGAGCCCGACAGAGCCCGACAGAGCCCGACAGAGCCCGACAGGGCCCGACAGAGCCCGACAGAGCCCGACAGAGCCCGACAGAGCCCAGAAGAGCCCGACAGAGCCCGACAGAGCCCGACAGAGCCCGACAGGGCCCGACAGGGCCCGACAGAGCCCGACAGGGCCCAGTAGAGCCCGACAGAGCCCGACAGGGCCCGACAGAGCCCGACAGAGCCTGACAGGGCCCGACAGAGCCCGACAGAGCCCGACAGAGCCCGACAGGGCCCAGTAGAGCCCGACAGAGCCCGACAGAGCCCGACAGAGCCCGACAGGGCCCGACAGAGCCCGACAGAGCCCGACAGGGCCCGACAGGGCCCGACAGAAACCGACAGAGCCCGACAGAGCCCGACAGGGCCCGACAGAGCCCGACAGAGCCCGACAGAGCCCGACAAGGCCCGGCAGAGCCCGACAGAGCCCGACAGGGCCCGACAGAGCCCGACAGGGCCCAGTAGAGCCCGACAGAGCCCGACAGAGCCCAGTAGAGCCCGACAGAGCCCGACAGAGCCCGACAGGGCCCGACAGAGCCCGACAGGGCCCGACAGGGCCCGACAGAGCCCGACAGAGTCCGACAGAGCCTGACAGAGCCCGACAGGGCCCGACAGGGCCCGACAGAGCCCGACAGAGCCCGACAGGGCCCAGTAGAGCCCGACAGAGCCCGACAGAGCCCGACAGAGACCGACAGAGCCCCGTAGAGCCCGACAGAGCCCGACAGAGCCCGAGAGGGCCCGACAGGGCCCGACAGAGCCCGACAGAGCCCGACAGGGCCCGACAGGGCCCGACAGAGCCCAGTAGAGCCTGACAGAGCCCGACAGAGCCCGACAGAGCCCGACAGGGCCCGACAGGGCCCAGTAGAGCCCGACAGAGCCCGACAGAGCCCGACAGAGCCCGACAGGGCCCGACAGGGCCCGACAGAGCCCGACAGGGCCCGACAGAGCCCGACAGGGCCCGACAGGGCACGACAGAGCCCGACAGAGCCCGACAGGGCCCGACAGAGCCCGACAGAGCCCGACAGAACCCGACAGAACCCGACAGAGCCCGACAGAGCCCAGTAGAGCCAAGTAGAGCCCGACAGAGCCCGACAGAGCCCGACAGAGCCCGACAGGGCCCGACAGGCCCAGTAGAGCCCGACAGAGCCCGACAGAGCCCGACAGAGCCCGACAGGGCCCGACAGGGCCCAGTAGAGCCCGACAGAGCCCGACAGAGCCCGACAGAGCCCAGTAGAGCCCAGTAGAGCCCGACAGAGCCCGACACAGCCCGACAGAGCCCGACAGGGCCCAGTAGAGCCCGACAGAGCCCGACAGGGCCCGACAGAGCCCGACAGAGCCTGACAGGGCCCGACAGAGCCCGACAGAGCCCGACAGGGCCCAGTAGAGCCCGACAGAGCCCGACAGAGCCCGACAGAGCCCGACAGGGCCCGACAGAGCCCGACAGAGCCCGACAGGGCCCGACAGGGCCCGACAGAGCCCGACAGAGCCCGACAGGGCCCGACAGAGCCCGACAGAGCCCGACAGGGCCCGACAGAGCCCGACAGAGCCCAGTAGAGCCCGACAGAGCCCGACAGAGCCCGACAGGGCCCGACAGAGCCCGACAGAGCCCGACAGGGCCCGACAGAGCCCGACAGGGCCCGACAGGGCCCGACAGAGCCCAGTAGAGCCCGACAGAGCCCGACAGAGCCCGACAGGGCCCAGTAGAGACCAGTAGAGACCAACAGAGCCCAGTAGAGCCCGACAGAGCCCGACAGAGCCCGACACAGCCCGACAGGGCCCGACAGAGCCCGACAGGGCCCGACAGAGCCCGACAGAGCCCGACAGGGCCCGACAGAGCCCGACAGGGCCCAGTAGAGCCCGACAGAGCCCGACAGAGCCCAGTAGAGCCCGACAGAGCCCGACAGAGCCCGACAGGGCCCGACAGAGCCCGACAGAGCCCGACAGGGCCCGACAGAGCCCGACAGAGCCCGACAGAGCCCAGTAAAGCCCGACAGAGCCCGACAGAGCCCGACAGAGCCCGACAGGGCCCGACAGGGCACGACAGAGCCCGACAGAGCCCGACAGGGCCCGACAGGGCCCGACAGAGCCCGACAGAGCCCGACAGAGCCTGACAGAGCCCGACAGGGCCCGACAGGGCCCGACAGAGCCCGACAGAGCCCGACAGAGCCCAGTAGAGCCCGACAGAGCCCGACAGAGCCCGAGAGGGCCCGACAGGGCCCGACAGAGCCCGACAGAGCCCGACAGGGCCCGACAGGGCCCGACAGAGCCCAGTAGAGCCTGACAGAGCCCGACAGAGCCCGACAGAGCCCGACAGGGCCCGACAGGGCCCGACAGGGCCGAGTAGAGCCCGACAGAGCCCGACAGAGCCCGACAGAGCCCGACAGGGCCCGACAGAGCCCGACAGGGCCCGACAGGGCACGACAGAGCCCGACAGAGCCCGACAGGGCCTGACAGAGACCGACAGAGCCCGACAGAGTCCGACAGAACCCGACAGAGCCCGACAGAGCCCAGTAGAGCCCAGTAGAGCCCGACAGAGCCCGACAGAGCCTGACAGAGCCCGACAGGGCCCGACAGGCCCAGTAGAGCCCGACAGAGCCCGACAGAGCCCGACAGAGCCCGACAGGGCCCGACAGGGCCCAGTAGAGCCCGACAGAGCCCGACAGAGCCCGACAGAGCCCGACAGAGCCCAGTAGAGCCCAGTAGAGCCCGACAGAGCCCGACACAGCCCGACAGAGCCCGACAGGGCCCGACAGAGCCTGACAGGGCCCGACAGAGCCCGACAGAGCCCGACAGGGCCCAGTAGAGCCCGACAGAGCCCGACAGAGCCCGACAGAGCCCGACAGGGCCCGACAGAGCCCGACAGAGCCCGACAGGGCCCGACAGGGCCCGACAGGGCCCAGTAGAGCCCAGTAGAACCCGACAGAGCCCAGTAGAGCCCGACAGAGCCCGACAGAGCCCGACAGAGCCCGACAGAGCCCGACAGGGCCCGACAGAGCCCGACAGAGCCCGACAGGGCCCGACAGAGCCCGACAGAGCCCAGTAGAGCCCGACAGAGCCCGACAGAGCCCGACAGGGCCCGACAGAGCCCGACAGAGCCCGACAGGGCCCGACAGAGCCCGACAGGGCCCGACAGAGCCCAGTAGAGCCCGACAGAGCCCGACAGAGCCCGACAGAGCCCGACAGGGCCCACTAGAGACCAGTAGAGACCGACAGAGCCCAGTAGAGCCCGACAGAGCCCGACAGAGCCCGACAGAGCCCGACAGGGCCCGACAGGGCCCGACAGGGCCCAGTAGAGCCCGACAGAGCCCGACAGGGCCCGACAGAGCCCGACAGGGCCCAGTAGAGCCCGACAGAGCCCGACAGAGCCCGACAGAGCCCAGTAGAGCCCGACAGAGCCCGACAGAGCCTGACAGAGCCCGACAGGGCCCGACAGGGCCCGACAGAGCCCAGTAGAGCCCGACAGAGCCCGACAGAGCCCGACAGAGCCCGACAGGGCCCAGTAGAGCCCGACAGAGCCCGACAGAGCCCGACAGAGCCCGACAGGGTCCGACAGGGCCCGACAGAGCCCGACAGGGCCCGACAGGGCCCAGTAGAGCCCGATAGAGCCCGACAGAGCCCGACAGAGCCCGACAGGGCCCGACAGAGCCCGACAGAGCCCGACAGGGCCCGACAGGGCCCGACAGAGCCCGACAGGGCCCGACAGGGCCCGACAGGGCCCGATAGAGCCCGACAGGGCCCGACAGAGCCCGACAGAGCCCGACAGGGCACGACAGAGCCCGACAGAGCCCGACAGGGCCCGACAGGGCCCAGTAGAGCCCGACAGAGCCCAGTAGAGCCCAGTAGAGCCCGACAGAGCCCGAAAGGGCCCGACAGGGCCCGACAGGGCCCAGTAGAGCCCGACAGAGCCCGACAGGGCCCGACAGAGCCCGACAGAGCCCGACAGGGCCCGACAGAGCCCGACAGAGCCCGACAGAGCCCGACAGGGCCCGACACGGCCCGACAGAGCCCAGTAGAGCCCGACAGAGCCCGACAGAACCCGACAGGGCCCGACAGGGCCCGACAGGGCCCGACAGGGCCCAGTAGAGCCCGACAGAGCCCGACAGAGCCCGACAGAGCCCGACAGGGCCCGACAGGGCCCGACAGAGCCCGACAGAGCCCGACAGAGCCCAGTAGAGCCCGACAGAGCCCGACAGAGCCCGACAGAGCCCGACAGGGCCCGACAGGGCCCGACAGGGCCCAGTAGAGCCCGACAGAGCCCGACAGAGCCCGACAGAGCCCGACAGGGCCCGACAGGGCCCGACAGGGCCCGACAGGGCCCGACAGGGCACGACAGAGCCCGACAGAGCCCAGTAGAGCCCGACAGAGCCCGACAGAGCCCGACAGGGCCCGACAGGGCCCAGTAGAGCCCGACAGAGCCCAACAGAGCCCGACAGAGCCCGACAGGGCCCGACAGGGCCCAGTAGAGCCCGACAGTGCCCGACAGAGCCCGACAGAGCCCGACAGAGCCCAGTAGAGCCCAGTAGAGCCCGACAGAGCCCGACACAGCCCGACAGAGCCCGACAGAGCCCGACAGAGCCCGACAGGGCCCGAGAGGGCCCAGTAGAGCCCGACAGAGCCCGACAGGGCCCGACAGAGCCCGACAGAGCCTGACAGGGCCCGACAGAGCCCGACAGGGCCCGACAGGGCCCGACAGGGCCCAGTAGAGCCCGACAGAGCCCGACAGAGCCCGACAGGGCCCGACAGAGCCCGACAGAGCCCGACAGGGCCCGACAGGGCCCGACAGAGCCCGACAGAGCCCGACAAAGCCCGACAGGGCCCAGTAGAGCCCAGTAGAATCCGACAGAGCCCAGTAGAGCCCGACAGAGCCCGACAGAGCCCGACAGAGCCCGACAGGGCCCGACAGAGCCCGACAGAGCCCGACAGAGCCCGACAGGGCCCAGTAGAGCCCGACAGAGCCCGACAGAGCCCGACAGAGCCCGACAGGGCCCGACAGGGCACGACAGAGCCCGACAGAGCCCGACAGGGCCCGACAGGGCCCGACAGAGCCCGACAGAGCCCGACAGAGCCTGACAGAGCCCGACAGGGCCCGACAGGGCCCGACAGAGCCCGACAGAGCCCGACAGAGCCCAGTAGAGCCCGACAGAGCCCGACAGAGCCCGAGAGGGCCCGACAGGGCCCGACAGAGCCCGACAGAGCCCGACAGGGCCCGACAGGGCCCGACAGAGCCCAGTAGAGCCTGACAGAGCCCGACAGAGCCCGACAGAGCCCGACAGGGCCCGACAGGGCCCGACAGGGCCGAGTAGAGCCCGACAGAGCCCGACAGAGCCCGACAGAGCCCGACAGGGCCCGACAGAGCCCGACAGGGCCCGACAGGGCACGACAGAGCCCGACAGAGCCCGACAGGGCCTGACAGAGACCGACAGAGCCCGACAGAGCCCGACAGAGCCCGACAGAGCCCGACAGAGCCCGACAGGGCCCGACAGGCCCAGTAGAGCCCGACAGAGCCCGACAGAGCCCGACAGAGCCCGACAGGGCCCGACAGGGCCCAGTAGAGCCCGACAGAGCCCGACAGAGCCCGACAGAGCCCGACAGAGCCCAGTAGAGCCCAGTAGAGCCCGACAGAGCCCGACACAGCCCGACAGAGCCCGACAGGGCCCGACAGAGCCTGACAGGGCCCGACAGAGCCCGACAGAGCCCGACAGGGCCCAGTAGAGCCCGACAGAGCCCGACAGAGCCCGACAGAGCCCGACAGGGCCCGACAGAGCCCGACAGAGCCCGACAGGGCCCGACAGGGCCCGACAGGGCCCAGTAGAGCCCAGTAGAACCCGACAGAGCCCAGTAGAGCCCGACAGAGCCCGACAGAGCCCGACAGAGCCCGACAGGGCCCGACAGAGCCCGACAGAGCCCGACAGGGCCCGACAGAGCCCGACAGAGCCCAGTAGAGCCCGACAGAGCCCGACAGAGCCCGACAGGGCCCGACAGAGCCTGACAGAGCCCGACAGGGCCCGACAGAGCCCGACAGGGCCCGACAGGGCCCGACAGAGCCCAGTAGAGCCCGACAGAGCCCGACAGAGCCCGACAGAGCCCGACAGGGCCCAGTAGAGACCAGTAGAGACCGACAGAGCCCAGTAGAGCCCGACAGAGCCCGACAGAGCCCGACAGAGCCCGACAGGGCCCGACAGGGCCCGACAGGGCCCAGTAGAGCCCGACAGAGCCCGACAGGGCCCGACAGAGCCCGACAGGGCCCAGTAGAGCCCGACAGAGCCCGACAGAGCCCGACAGAGCCCAGTAGAGCCCGACAGAGCCCGACAGAGCCTGACAGAGCCCGACAGGGCCTGACAGGGCCCGACAGAGCCCAGTAGAGCCCGACAGAGCCCGACAGAGCCCGACAGAGCCCGACAGAGCCCGACAGGGCCCAGTAGAGCCCGACAGAGCCCGACAGAGCCCGACAGAGCCCGACAGGGTCCGACAGGGCCCGACAGAGCCCGACAGGGCCCGACAGGGCCCAGTAGAGCCCGATAGAGCCCGACAGAGCCCGACAGAGCCCGACAGGGCCCGACAGAGCCCGACAGAGCCCGACAGGGCCCGACAGGGCCCGACAGAGCCCGACAGGGCCCGACAGGGCCCGACAGGGCCCGATAGAGCCCGACAGGGCCCGACAGAGCCCGACAGAGCCCGACAGGGCACGACAGAGCCCGACAGAGCCCGACAGGGCCCGACAGGGCCCAGTAGAGCCCGACAGAGCCCAGTAGAGCCCAGTAGAGCCCGACAGAGCCCGAAAGGGCCCGACAGGGCCCGACAGGGCCCAGTAGAGCCCGACAGAGCCCGACAGGGCCCGACAGAGCCCGACAGAGCCCGACAGGGCCCGACAGAGCCCGACAGAGCCCGACAGAGCCCGACAGGGCCCGACACGGCCCGACAGAGCCCAGTAGAGCCCGACAGAGCCCGACAGAGCCCGACAGGGCCCGACAGGGCCCGACAGGGCCCAGTAGAGCCCGACAGAGCCCGACAGAGCCCGACAGGGCCCGACAGGGCCCGACAGAGCCCGACAGAGCCCGACAGAGCCCAGTAGAGCCCGACAGAGCCCGACAGAGCCCGACAGAGCCCGACAGAGCCCGACAGGGCCCGACAGGGCCCGACAGGGCCCAGTAGAGCCCGACAGAGCCCGACAGAGCCCGACAGAGCCCGACAGGGCCCGACAGGGCCCGACAGGGCCCGACAGGGCACGACAGAGCCCGACAGAGCCCAGTAGAGCCCGACAGAGCCCGACAGAGCCCGACAGGGCCCGACAGGGCCCAGTAGAGCCCGACAGAGCCCGACAGAGCCCGACAGAGCCCGACAGGGCCCGACAGGGCCCAGTAGAGCCCGACAGTGCCCGACAGAGCCCGACAGAGCCCGACAGAGCCCAGTAGAGCCCAGTAGAGCCCGACAGAGCCCGACACAGCCCGACAGAGCCCGACAGAGCCCGACAGAGCCCGACAGGGCCCGAGAGGGCCCAGTAGAGCCCGACAGAGCCCGACAGGGCCCGACAGAGCCCGACAGAGCCTGACAGGGCCCGACAGAGCCCGACAGGGCCCGACAGGGCCCGACAGGGCCCAGTAGAGCCCGACAGAGCCTGACAGGGCCCGACAGAGCCTGACAGGGCCCGACAGAGCCCGACAGGGCCCGACAGAGCCCGACAGAGCACGACAGGGCCCGACAGGGCCCGACAGAGCCCGACAGAGCCCGACAAAGCCCGACAGGGCCCAGTAGAGCCCAGTAGAATCCGACAGAGCCCAGTAGAGCCCGACAGAGCCCGACAGAGCCCGACAGAGCCCGACAGGGCCCGACAGAGCCCGACAGAGCCCGACAGAGCCCGACAGGGCCCAGTAGAGCCCGACAGAGCCCGACAGAGCCCGACAGAGCCCGACAGGGCCCGACAGAGCCCGACAGAGCCCGACAGGGCCCGACAGGGCCCGACAGAGCCCGACAGAGCCCGACAGGGCCCGACAGAGCCCGACAGAGCCCGACAGAGCCGGACAGGGCCCAGTAGAGCCCAGTAGAACCCGACAGAGCCCAGTAGAGCCCGACAGAGCCCGACAGAGCCCGACAGAGCCCGACAGGGCCCGACAGAGCCCGACAGAGCCCGACAGGGCCCGACAGGGCCCGACAGAGCCCAGTAGAGCCCGACAGAGCCCGACAGAGTCCAACAGGGCCCGACAGGGCCCAGTAGAGCCCGACAGAGCCCGACAGAGCCCAGTAGAGCCCAGTAGAGCCCGACAGAGCCCGACACAGCCCGACAGAGCCCGACAGGGCCCGACAGAGCCTGACAGGGCCCGACAGAGCCCGACAGAGCCCGACAGGGCCCAGTAGAGCCCGACAGAGCCCGACAGAGCCCGACAGAGCCCGACAGGGCCCGACAGAGCCCGACAGAGCCCGACAGGGACCGACAGGGCCCGACAGGGCCCAGTAGAGCCCAGTAGAACCCGACAGAGCCCAGTAGAGCCCGACAGAGCCCGACAGAGCCCGACAGAGCCCGACAGAGCCCGACAGGGCCCGACAGGGCCCAGTAGAGCCCGACAGAGCCCGACAGAGCCCGACAGAGCCCGACAGAGCCCAGTAGAGCCCAGTAGAGCCCGACAGAGCCCGACACAGCCCGACAGAGCCCGACAGGGCCCGACAGAGCCTGACAGGGCCCGACAGAGCCCGACAGAGCCCGACAGGGCCCAGTAGAGCCCGACAGAGCCCGACAGAGCCCGACAGAGCCCGACAGGGCCCGACAGAGCCCGACAGAGCCCGACAGGGCCCGACAGGGCCCGACAGGGCCCAGTAGAGCCCAGTAGAACCCGACAGAGCCCAGTAGAGCCCGACAGAGCCCGACAGAGCCCGACAGAGCCCGACAGGGCCCGACAGAGCCCGACAGAGCCCGACAGGGCCCGACAGAGCCCGACAGAGCCCAGTAGAGCCCGACAGAGCCCGACAGAGCCCGACAGGGCCCGACAGAGCCTGACAGAGCCCGACAGGGCCCGACAGAGCCCGACAGGGCCCGACAGGGCCCGACAGAGCCCAGTAGAGCCCGACAGAGCCCGACAGAGCCCGACAGAGCCCGACAGGGCCCAGTAGAGACCAGTAGAGACCGACAGAGCCCAGTAGAGCCCGACAGAGCCCGACAGAGCCCGACAGAGCCCGACAGGGCCCGACAGGGCCCGACAGGGCCCAGTAGAGCCCGACAGAGCCCGACAGGTCCCGACAGAGCCCGACAGGGCCCAGTAGAGCCCGACAGAGCCCGACAGAGCCCGACAGAGCCCAGTAGAGCCCGACAGAGCCCGACAGAGCCTGACAGAGCCCGACAGGGCCTGACAGGGCCCGACAGAGCCCAGTAGAGCCCGACAGAGCCCGACAGAGCCCGACAGAGCCCGACAGAGCCCGACAGGGCCCAGTAGAGCCCGACAGAGCCCGACAGAGCCCGACAGAGCCCGACAGGGTCCGACAGGGCCCGACAGAGCCCGACAGGGCCCGACAGGGCCCAGTAGAGCCCGATAGAGCCCGACAGAGCCCGACAGAGCCCGACAGGGCCCGACAGAGCCCGACAGAGCCCGACAGGGCCCGACAGGGCCCGACAGAGCCCGACAGGGCCCGACAGAGCCCGACAGGGCCCGATAGAGCCCGACAGGGCCCGACAGAGCCCGACAGAGCCCGACAGGGCACGACAGAGCCCGACAGAGCCCGACAGGGCCCGACAGAGCCCGACAGAGCCCGACAGAGCCCGACAGGGCCCGACACGGCCCGACAGAGCCCAGTAGAGCCCGACAGAGCCCGACAGAGCCCGACAGGGCCCGACAGGGCCCGACAGGGCCCAGTAGAGCCCGACAGAGCCCAGTAGAGCCCAGTAGAGCCCGACAGAGCCCGAAAGGGCCCGACAGGGCCCGACAGGGCCCAGTAGAGCCCGACAGAGCCCGACAGGGCCCGACAGAGCCCGACAGAGCCCGACAGGGCCCGACAGAGCCCGACAGAGCCCGACAGAGCCCGACAGGGCCCGACACGGCCCGACAGAGCCCAGTAGAGCCCGACAGAGCCCGACAGAGCCCGACAGGGCCCGACAGGGCCCGACAGGGCCCAGTAGAGCCCGACAGAGCCCGACAGAGCCCGACAGAGCCCGACAGGGCCCGACAGGGCCCGACAGAGCCCGACAGAGCCCGACAGAGCCCAGTAGAGCCCGACAGAGCCCGACAGAGCCCGACAGAGCCCGACAGGGCCCGACAGGGCCCGACAGGGCCCAGTAGAGCCCGACAGAGCCCGACAGAGCCCGACAGAGCCCGACAGGGCCCGACAGGGCCCGACAGGGCCCGACAGGGCACGACAGAGCCCGACAGAGCCCAGTAGAGCCCGACAGAGCCCGACAGAGCCCGACAGGGCCCGACAGGGCCCAGTAGAGCCCGACAGAGCCCGACAGAGCCCGACAGAGCCCGACAGGGCCCGACAGGGCCCAGTAGAGCCCGACAGTGCCCGACAGAGCCCGACAGAGCCCGACAGAGCCCAGTAGAGCCCAGTAGAGCCCGACAGAGCCCGACACAGCCCGACAGAGCCCGACAGAGCCCGACAGAGCCCGACAGGGCCCGAGAGGGCCCAGTAGAGCCCGACAGAGCCCGACAGGGCCCGACAGAGCCCGACAGAGCCTGACAGGGCCCGACAGAGCCCGACAGGGCCCGACAGGGCCCGACAGGGCCCAGTAGAGCCCGACAGAGCCCGACAGAGCCCGACAGGGCCCGACAGAGCCCGACAGAGCCCGACAGGGCCCGACAGGGCCCGACAGAGCCCGACAGAGCCCGACAAAGCCCGACAGGGCCCAGTAGAGCCCAGTAGAATCCGACAGAGCCCAGTAGAGCCCGACAGAGCCCGACAGAGCCCGACAGAGCCCGACAGGGCCCGACAGAGCCCGACAGAGCCCGACAGAGCCCGACAGGGCCCAGTAGAGCCCGACAGAGCCCGACAGAGCCCGACAGAGCCCGACAGGGCCCGACAGGGCCCGACAGAGCCCAGTAGAGCCCGACAGAGCCCGACAGAGTCCGACAGGGCCCGACAGGGCCCAGTAGAGCCCGACAGAGCCCGACAGAGCCCAGTAGAGCCCAGTAGAGCCCGACAGAGCCCGACACAGCCCGACAGAGCCCGACAGGGCCCGACAGAGCCTGACAGGGCCCGACAGAGCCCGACAGAGCCCGACAGGGCCCAGTAGAGCCCGACAGAGCCCGACAGAGCCCGACAGAGCCCGACAGGGCCCGACAGAGCCCGACAGAGCCCGACAGGGACCGACAGGGCCCGACAGGGCCCAGTAGAGCCCAGTAGAACCCGACAGAGCCCAGTAGAGCCCGACAGAGCCCGACAGAGCCCGACAGAGCCCGACAGAGCCCGACAGGGCCCGACAGAGCCCGACAGAGCCCGACAGGGCCCGACAGAGCCCGACAGAGCCCAGTAGAGCCCGACAGAGCCCGACAGAGCCCGACAGGGCCCGACAGAGCCCGACAGAGCCCGACAGGGCCCGACAGAGCCCGACAGGGCCCGACAGGGCCCGACAGAGCCCAGTAGAGCCCGACAGAGCCCGACAGAGCCCGACAGAGCCCGACAGGGCCCAGTAGAGACCAGTAGAGACCGACAGAGCCCAGTAGAGCCCGACAGAGCCCGACAGAGCCCGACAGAGCCCGACAGGGCCCGACAGGGCCCGACAGGGCCCAGTAGAGCCCGACAGAGCCCGACAGGGCCCGACAGAGCCCGACAGGGCCCAGTAGAGCCCGACAGAGCCCGACAGAGCCCGACAGAGCCCAGTAGAGCCCGACAGAGCCCGACAGAGCCTGACAGAGCCCGACAGGGCCCGACAGGGCCCGACAGAGCCCAGTAGAGCCCGACAGAGCCCGACAGAGCCCGACAGAGCCCGACAGGGCCCAGTAGAGCCCGACAGAGCCCGACAGAGCCCGACAGAGCCCGACAGGGTCCGACAGGGCCCGACAGAGCCCGACAGGGCCCGACAGGGCCCAGTAGAGCCCGATAGAGCCCGACAGAGCCCGACAGAGCCCGACAGGGCCCGACAGAGCCCGACAGAGCCCGACAGGGCCCGACAGAGCCCGACAGAGCCCGACAGGGCCCGACAGAGCCTGACAGAGCCCGACAGGGCCCGACAGAGCCCGACAGGGCCCGACAGGGCCCGACAGAGCCCAGTAGAGCCCGACAGAGCCCGACAGAGCCCGACAGAGCCCGACAGGGCCCAGTAGAGACCAGTAGAGACCGACAGAGCCCAGTAGAGCCCGACAGAGCCCGACAGAGCCCGACAGAGCCCGACAGGGCCCGACAGGGCCCGACAGGGCCCAGTAGAGCCCGACAGAGCCCGACAGGTCCCGACAGAGCCCGACAGGGCCCAGTAGAGCCCGACAGAGCCCGACAGAGCCCGACAGAGCCCAGTAGAGCCCGACAGAGCCCGACAGAGCCTGACAGAGCCCGACAGGGCCTGACAGGGCCCGACAGAGCCCAGTAGAGCCCGACAGAGCCCGACAGAGCCCGACAGAGCCCGACAGAGCCCGACAGGGCCCAGTAGAGCCCGACAGAGCCCGACAGAGCCCGACAGAGCCCGACAGGGTCCGACAGGGCCCGACAGAGCCCGACAGGGCCCGACAGGGCCCAGTAGAGCCCGATAGAGCCCGACAGAGCCCGACAGAGCCCGACAGGGCCCGACAGAGCCCGACAGAGCCCGACAGGGCCCGACAGGGCCCGACAGAGCCCGACAGGGCCCGACAGAGCCCGACAGGGCCCGATAGAGCCCGACAGGGCCCGACAGAGCCCGACAGAGCCCGACAGGGCACGACAGAGCCCGACAGAGCCCGACAGGGCCCGACAGAGCCCGACAGAGCCCGACAGAGCCCGACAGGGCCCGACACGGCCCGACAGAGCCCAGTAGAGCCCGACAGAGCCCGACAGAGCCCGACAGGGCCCGACAGGGCCCGACAGGGCCCAGTAGAGCCCGACAGAGCCCAGTAGAGCCCAGTAGAGCCCGACAGAGCCCGAAAGGGCCCGACAGGGCCCGACAGGGCCCAGTAGAGCCCGACAGAGCCCGACAGGGCCCGACAGAGCCCGACAGAGCCCGACAGGGCCCGACAGAGCCCGACAGAGCCCGACAGAGCCCGACAGGGCCCGACACGGCCCGACAGAGCCCAGTAGAGCCCGACAGAGCCCGACAGAGCCCGACAGGGCCCGACAGGGCCCGACAGGGCCCAGTAGAGCCCGACAGAGCCCGACAGAGCCCGACAGAGCCCGACAGGGCCCGACAGGGCCCGACAGAGCCCGACAGAGCCCGACAGAGCCCAGTAGAGCCCGACAGAGCCCGACAGAGCCCGACAGAGCCCGACAGGGCCCGACAGGGCCCGACAGGGCCCAGTAGAGCCCGACAGAGCCCGACAGAGCCCGACAGAGCCCGACAGGGCCCGACAGGGCCCGACAGGGCCCGACAGGGCACGACAGAGCCCGACAGAGCCCAGTAGAGCCCGACAGAGCCCGACAGAGCCCGACAGGGCCCGACAGGGCCCAGTAGAGCCCGACAGAGCCCGACAGAGCCCGACAGAGCCCGACAGGGCCCGACAGGGCCCAGTAGAGCCCGACAGTGCCCGACAGAGCCCGACAGAGCCCGACAGAGCCCAGTAGAGCCCAGTAGAGCCCGACAGAGCCCGACACAGCCCGACAGAGCCCGACAGAGCCCGACAGAGCCCGACAGGGCCCGAGAGGGCCCAGTAGAGCCCGACAGAGCCCGACAGGGCCCGACAGAGCCCGACAGAGCCTGACAGGGCCCGACAGAGCCCGACAGGGCCCGACAGGGCCCGACAGGGCCCAGTAGAGCCCGACAGAGCCCGACAGAGCCCGACAGGGCCCGACAGAGCCCGACAGAGCCCGACAGGGCCCGACAGGGCCCGACAGAGCCCGACAGAGCCCGACAAAGCCCGACAGGGCCCAGTAGAGCCCAGTAGAATCCGACAGAGCCCAGTAGAGCCCGACAGAGCCCGACAGAGCCCGACAGAGCCCGACAGGGCCCGACAGAGCCCGACAGAGCCCGACAGAGCCCGACAGGGCCCAGTAGAGCCCGACAGAGCCCGACAGAGCCCGACAGAGCCCGACAGGGCCCGACAGGGCCCGACAGAGCCCAGTAGAGCCCGACAGAGCCCGACAGAGTCCGACAGGGCCCGACAGGGCCCAGTAGAGCCCGACAGAGCCCGACAGAGCCCAGTAGAGCCCAGTAGAGCCCGACAGAGCCCGACACAGCCCGACAGAGCCCGACAGGGCCCGACAGAGCCTGACAGGGCCCGACAGAGCCCGACAGGGCCCAGTAGAGCCCGACAGAGCCCGACAGAGCCCGACAGAGCCCGACAGGGCCCGACAGAGCCCGACAGAGCCCGACAGGGACCGACAGGGCCCGACAGGGCCCAGTAGAGCCCAGTAGAACCCGACAGAGCCCAGTAGAGCCCGACAGAGCCCGACAGAGCCCGACAGAGCCCGACAGAGCCCGACAGGGCCCGACAGAGCCCGACAGAGCCCGACAGGGCCCGACAGAGCCCGACAGAGCCCAGTAGAGCCCGACAGAGCCCGACAGAGCCCGACAGGGCCCGACAGAGCCCGACAGAGCCCGACAGGGCCCGACAGAGCCCGACAGGGCCCGACAGGGCCCGACAGAGCCCAGTAGAGCCCGACAGAGCCCGACAGAGCCCGACAGAGCCCGACAGGGCCCAGTAGAGACCAGTAGAGACCGACAGAGCCCAGTAGAGCCCGACAGAGCCCGACAGAGCCCGACAGAGCCCGACAGGGCCCGACAGGGCCCGACAGGGCCCAGTAGAGCCCGACAGAGCCCGACAGGGCCCGACAGAGCCCGACAGGGCCCAGTAGAGCCCGACAGAGCCCGACAGAGCCCGACAGAGCCCAGTAGAGCCCGACAGAGCCCGACAGAGCCTGACAGAGCCCGACAGGGCCCGACAGGGCCCGACAGAGCCCAGTAGAGCCCGACAGAGCCCGACAGAGCCCGACAGAGCCCGACAGGGCCCAGTAGAGCCCGACAGAGCCCGACAGAGCCCGACAGAGCCCGACAGGGTCCGACAGGGCCCGACAGAGCCCGACAGGGCCCGACAGGGCCCAGTAGAGCCCGATAGAGCCCGACAGAGCCCGACAGAGCCCGACAGGGCCCGACAGAGCCCGACAGAGCCCGACAGGGCCCGACAGGGCCCGACAGAGCCCGACAGGGCCCGACAGGGCCCGACAGGGCCCGATAGAGCCCGACAGGGCCCGACAGAGCCCGACAGAGCCCGACAGGGCACGACAGAGCCCGACAGAGCCCGACAGGGCCCGACAGGGCCCAGTAGAGCCCGACAGAGCCCAGTAGAGCCCAGTAGAGCCCGACAGAGCCCGAAAGGGCCCGACAGGGCCCGACAGGGCCCAGTAGAGCCCGACAGAGCCCGACAGGGCCCGACAGAGCCCGACAGAGCCCGACAGGGCCCGACAGAGCCCGACAGAGCCCGACAGAGCCCGACAGGGCCCGACACGGCCCGACAGAGCCCAGTAGAGCCCGACAGAGCCCGACAGAACCCGACAGGGCCCGACAGGGCCCGACAGGGCCCGACAGGGCCCAGTAGAGCCCGACAGAGCCCGACAGAGCCCGACAGAGCCCGACAGGGCCCGACAGGGCCCGACAGAGCCCGACAGAGCCCGACAGAGCCCAGTAGAGCCCGACAGAGCCCGACAGAGCCCGACAGAGCCCGACAGGGCCCGACAGGGCCCAGTAGAGCCCGACAGAGCCCGACAGAGCCCGACAGAGCCCGACAGGGCCCGACAGGGCCCGACAGGGCCCGACAGGGCACGACAGAGCCCGACAGAGCCCAGTAGAGCCCGACAGAGCCCGACAGAGCCCGACAGGGCCCGACAGGGCCCAGTAGAGCCCGACAGAGCCCGACAGAGCCCGACAGAGCCCGACAGGGCCCGACAGGGCCCAGTAGAGCCCGACAGTGCCCGACAGAGCCCGACAGAGCCCGACAGAGCCCAGTAGAGCCCAGTAGAGCCCGACAGAGCCCGACACAGCCCGACAGAGCCCGACAGAGCCCGACAGAGCCCGACAGGGCCCGAGAGGGCCCAGTAGAGCCCGACAGAGCCCGACAGGGCCCGACAGAGCCCGACAGAGCCTGACAGGGCCCGACAGAGCCCGACAGGGCCCGACAGGGCCCGACAGGGCCCAGTAGAGCCCGACAGAGCCCGACAGAGCCCGACAGGGCCCGACAGAGCCCGACAGAGCCCGACAGGGCCCGACAGGGCCCGACAGAGCCCGACAGAGCCCGACAAAGCCCGACAGGGCCCAGTAGAGCCCAGTAGAATCCGACAGAGCCCAGTAGAGCCCGACAGAGCCCGACAGAGCCCGACAGAGCCCGACAGGGCCCGACAGAGCCCGACAGAGCCCGACAGAGCCCGACAGGGCCCAGTAGAGCCCGACAGAGCCCGACAGAGCCCGACAGAGCCCGACAGGGCCCGACAGGGCACGACAGAGCCCGACAGAGCCCGACAGGGCCCGACAGGGCCCGACAGAGCCCGACAGAGCCCGACAGAGCCTGACAGAGCCCGACAGGGCCCGACAGAGCCCGACAGAGCCCGACAGAGCCCGACAGAGCCCAGTAGAGCCCGACAGAGCCCGACAGAGCCCGAGAGGGCCCGACAGGGCCCGACAGAGCCCGACAGAGCCCGACAGGGCCCGACAGGGCCCGACAGAGCCCAGTAGAGCCTGACAGAGCCCGACAGAGCCCGACAGAGCCCGACAGGGCCCGACAGGGCCCGACAGGGCCGAGTAGAGCCCGACAGAGCCCGACAGAGCCCGACAGAGCCCGACAGGGCCCGACAGAGCCCGACAGGGCCCGACAGGGCACGACAGAGCCCGACAGAGCCCGACAGGGCCTGACAGAGACCGACAGAGCCCGACAGAGTCCGACAGAACCCGACAGAGCCCGACAGAGCCCAGTAGAGCCCAGTAGAGCCCGACAGAGCCCGACAGAGCCCGACAGAGCCCGACAGGGCCCGACAGGCCCAGTAGAGCCCGACAGAGCCCGACAGAGCCCGACAGAGCCCGACAGGGCCCGACAGGGCCCAGTAGAGCCCGACAGAGCCCGACAGAGCCCGACAGAGCCCGACAGAGCCCAGTAGAGCCCAGTAGAGCCCGACAGAGCCCGACACAGCCCGACAGAGCCCGACAGGGCCCGACAGAGCCTGACAGGGCCCGACAGAGCCCGACAGAGCCCGACAGGGCCCAGTAGAGCCCGACAGAGCCCGACAGAGCCCGACAGAGCCCGACAGAGCCCGACAGAGCCCGACAGAGCCCGACAGGGCCCGACAGGGCCCAGTAGAGCCCAGTAGAACCCGACAGAGCCCAGTAGAGCCCGACAGAGCCCGACAGAGCCCGACAGAGCCCGACAGGGCCCGACAGAGCCCGACAGAGCCCGACAGGGCCCGACAGAGTCCGACAGAGCCCAGTAGAGCCCGACAGAGCCCGACAGAGCCCGACAGGGCCCGACAGAGCCTGACAGAGCCCGACAGGGCCCGACAGAGCCCGACAGGGCCCAGTAGAGACCAGTAGAGACCGACAGAGCCCAGTAGAGCCCGACAGAGCCCGACAGAGCCCGACAGAGCCCGACAGGGCCCGACAGGGCCCGACAGGGCCCAGTAGAGCCCGACAGAGCCCGACAGGGCCCGACAGAGCCCGACAGGGCCCAGTAGAGCCCGACAGAGCCCGACAGAGCCCGACAGAGCCCAGTAGAGCCCGACAGAGCCCGACAGAGCCTGACAGAGCCCGACAGGGCCTGACAGGGCCCGACAGAGCCCAGTAGAGCCCGACAGAGCCCGACAGAGCCCGACAGAGCCCGACAGAGCCCGACAGGGCCCAGTAGAGCCCGACAGAGCCCGACAGAGCCCGACAGAGCCCGACAGGGTCCGACAGGGCCCGACAGAGCCCGACAGGGCCCGACAGGGCCCAGTAGAGCCCGATAGAGCCCGACAGAGCCCGACAGAGCCCGACAGGGCCCGACAGAGCCCGACAGAGCCCGACAGGGCCCGACAGGGCCCGACAGAGCCCGACAGGGCCCGACAGGGCCCGACAGGGCCCGATAGAGCCCGACAGGGCCCGACAGAGCCCGACAGAGCCCGACAGGGCACGACAGAGCCCGACAGAGCCCGACAGGGCCCGACAGGGCCCAGTAGAGCCCGACAGAGCCCAGTAGAGCCCAGTAGAGCCCGACAGAGCCCGAAAGGGCCCGACAGGGCCCGACAGGGCCCAGTAGAGCCCGACAGAGCCCGACAGGGCCCGACAGAGCCCGACAGAGCCCGACAGGGCCCGACAGAGCCCGACAGAGCCCGACAGAGCCCGACAGGGCCCGACACAGCCCGACAGAGCCCAGTAGAGCCCGACAGAGCCCGACAGAGCCCGACAGGGCCCGACAGGGCCCGACAGGGCCCAGTAGAGCCCGACAGAGCCCGACAGAGCCCGACAGAGCCCGACAGGGCCCGACAGGGCCCGACAGAGCCCGACAGAGCCCAGTAGAGCCCGACAGAGCCCGACAGAGCCCGACAGAGCCCGACAGAGCCCGACAGGGCCCGACAGGGCCCGACAGGGCCCAGTAGAGCCCGACAGAGCCCGACAGAGCCCGACAGAGCCCGACAGGGCCCGACAGGGCCCGACAGGGCCCGACAGGGCACGACAGAGCCCGACAGAGCCCAGTAGAGCCCGACAGAGCCCGACAGAGCCCGACAGGGCCCGACAGGGCCCAGTAGAGCCCGACAGAGCCCGACAGAGCCCGACAGAGCCCGACAGTGCCCGACAGAGCCCGACAGAGCCCAGTAGAGCCCAGTAGAGCCCGACAGAGCCCGACACAGCCCGACAGAGCCCGACAGAGCCCGACAGAGCCCGACAGGGCCCGAGAGGGCCCAGTAGAGCCCGACAGAGCCCGACAGGGCCCGACAGAGCCCGACAGAGCCTGACAGGGCCCGACAGAGCCCGACAGGGCCCGACAGGGCCCGACAGGGCCCAGTAGAGCCCGACAGAGCCCGACAGAGCCCGACAGGGCCCGACAGAGCCCGACAGAGCCCGACAGGGCCCGACAGGGCCCGACAGAGCCCGACAGAGCCCGACAAAGCCCGACAGGGCCCAGTAGAGCCCAGTAGAATCCGACAGAGCCCAGTAGAGCCCGACAGAGCCCGACAGAGCCCGACAGAGCCCGACAGGGCCCGACAGAGCCCGACAGAGCCCGACAGAGCCCGACAGGGCCCAGTAGAGCCCGACAGAGCCCGACAGAGCCCGACAGAGCCCGACAGAGCCCGACAGAACCCGACAGAGCCCGACAGAGCCCAGTAGAGCCCGACAGAGCCCGACAGAGACCGACAGAGCCCGACAGGGCCCGACAGGGCCCGACAGAGCCCAGTAGAGCCCGACAGAGCCCGACAGAGCCCGACAGAACCCGACAGAGCCCGACAGAGCCCGACAGAGCCCGACAGGGCCCGACAGGGCCCGACAGAGCCCGACAGGGCCCAGTAGAGCCCGACAGAGCCCGACAGAGCCCGACAGAACCCGACAGAGCCCGACAGAGACCAGTTGAGCCCGACAGAGCCCGACAGAGCCCGACAGAGCCCGACAGGGCCCGACAGGGCCCAGTAGAGCCCGACAGAGCCCGACAGAGCCCGACAGAGCCCAGTAGAGCCCGACAGAGCCCGACAGAGCCCGACAGAGCCTGACAGAGCCCGACAGGGCCCGACAGGGCCCGACAGAGCCCAGTAGAGCCCGACAGAGCCCGACAGAGCCCGACAGGGCCCAGTAGAGACCAGTAGAGCCCGACAGAGCCCAGTAGAGCCCGACAGAGCCCGACAGAGCCCGACAGGGCCCGACAGGGCCCGACAGGGCCCGACAGAGCCCGACAGGGCCCGACAGAGCCCGACAGAGCCCGACAGGGCCCAGTAGAGCCCAACAGAGCCCGACAGAGCCCGACAGAGCCCGACAGAGCCCAGTAGAGCCCGACAGAGCCCGACAGAGCCCGACAGAGCCCGACAGGGCCCGACAGAGCCCGACAGAGCCCGACAGGGCCCAGTAGAGCCCGACAGAGCCCGACAGAGCCTGACAGAGCCCGACAGGGCCCGACAGGGCCCGACAGAGCCCGACAGAGCCCGACAGGGCCCAGTAGAGCCCGACAGAGCCCGACAGAGCCCGACAGGGCCCGACAGAGCCCGACAGAGCCCGACAGGGCCCGACAGGGCCCGACAGGGCCCAGTAGAGCCCAACAGAGCCCGACAGATCCCGACAGAGCCCGACAGAGCCCGACAGGGCCCGACAGGGCCCGACAGAGCCCGACAGAGCCCGACAGAGCCCAGTAGAGCTAGACAGAGCCCGACAGAGCCCGACAGAGCCCGACAGAGCCCGACAGAGCCCAGTAGAGCCCGACAGAGCCCGACAGAGCCCGACAGAGCCCCACAGGGCCCGACAGGGCCCGACAGGGCCCAGTAGAGCCCGACAGAGCCCGACAGAGCCCGACAGAACCCGACAGAGCCCGACAGAGCCCGACAGAGCCCGACATGGCCCGACAGGGCCCGACAGAGCCCGACAGAGCCCGACAGAACCCGACAGAGCCCGACAGAGACCAGTTGAGCCCGACAGAGCCCGACAGAGCCCGACAGAGCCCGACAGGGCCCGACAGGGCCCAGTAGAGCCCGACAGAGCCCGACAGGGCCCGACAGAGCCCAGTAGAGCCCGACAGAGCCCGACAGAGCCCGACAGGGCCCAGTAGAGACCAGTAGAGCCCGACAGAGCCCAGTAGAGCCCGACAGAGCCCGACAGAGCCCGACAGAGCCCGACAGGGCCCGACAGGGCCCGACAGGGCCCGACAGAGCCCGACAGAGCCCGACAGGGCCCAGTAGAGCCCGACAGAGCCCGACAGAGCCCGACAGAGCCCGACAGAGCCCAGTAGAGCCCGACAGAGCCCGACAGAGCCCGACAGGGCCCGACAGAGCCCGACAGGGCCCAGTAGAGCCCGACAGAGCCCGACAGAGCCCGACAGGGCCCAGTAGAGCCCGACAGAGCCCGACAGAGCCTGACAGAGCCCGACAGGGCCCGACAGGGCCCGACAGAGCCCGACAGAGCCCGACAGGGCCCGACAGGGCCCGACAGAGCCCGACAGAGCCCGACAGGGCCCAGTAGAGCCCGACAGAGCCCGACAGAGCCCGACAGAGCCCGACAGGGCCCAGTAGAGCCCGACAGAGCCCGACAGAGCCCGACAGGGCCCGACAGGGCCCGACAGAGCCCGACAGAGCCCGACAGGGCCCGACAGGGCCCAGTAGAGCCCAGTAGAGCCCGACAGAGCCCAGTAGAACCCGACAGAGCCCGACAGAGCCCGACAGAGCCCGACAGAGCCCGACAGGGCCCGACAGAGCCCGACAGGGCCCGATAGAGCCCGACAGGGCCCGACAGAGCCCGACAGAGCCCGACAGGGCACGACAGGGCCCGACAGAGCCCGACAGAGCCCGACAGGGCCCGACAGGGCCCGACAGGGCCCAGTAGAGCCCGACAGAGCCCGACAGGGCCCGACAGAGCCCGACAGAGCCCGACAGGGCCCAGTAGAGCCCGACAGAGCCCGACAGAGCCCGACAGAGCCCGACAGGGCCCGACAGAGCCCGACAGAGCCCGACAGGGCCCCACAGAGCCCGACAGAGCCCGACAGGGTCCCACAGAGCCCGACAGAGCCCGACAGGGCCCGACAGGGCCCGAAAGGGCCCAGTAGAGCCCAGTAGAGCCCGACAGAGCCCAGTAGAACCCAACAGAGCCCGACAGAGCCCGACAGAGCCCGACAGAGCCCGACAGGGCCCGATAGAGCCCGACAGGGCCCGACAGAGCCCGACAGAGCCCGACAGGGCACGACAGGGCCCGACAGAGCCCGACAGAGCCCGACAGGGCCCGACAGGGCCCAGTAGAGCCCGACAGAGCCCAGTAGAGCCCAGTAGAGCCCGACAGAGCCCGACAGAGCCCGACAGAGCCCGACAGGGCCCGACAGGGCCCGACAGGGTCCAGTAGAGCCCGACAGAGCCCGACAGGGCCCGACAGAGCCCGACAGAGCCCGACAGGGCCCGACAGAGCCCGACAGAGCCCGACAGGGCCCAGTAGAGCCCGACAGAGCCCGACAGAGCCCGACAGAGCCCGACAGGGCCCGACAGAGCCCGACAGAGCCCGACAGGGCCCGACAGAGCCCGACAGAGCCCGACAGAGCCCGACAGGGCCCCACAGAGCCCGACAGAGCCCGACAGGGCCCGACAGAGCCCGACAGAGCCCGACAGAGCCCAGTAGAGCCCGACAGAGCCCGACAGAGCCCGACAGAGCCCGACAGGGCCCGACAGGGCCCGACAGAGCCCGACAGGGCCCAGTAGAGCCCGACAGAGCCCGACAGGGCCCGACAGAGCCCGACAGAGCCTGACAGGGCCCGACAGAGCCCGACAGAGCCCGACAGGGCCCGACAGAGCCCGACAGAGCCCGACAGGGCCCAGTAGAGCCCGACAGAGCCCGACAGAGCCCGACAGAGCCCGACAGGGCCCGACAGAGCCCGACAGAGCCCGACAGGGCCCGACAGAGCCCGACAGAGCCCGACAGAGCCCGACAGGGCCCCACAGAGCCCGACAGGGCCCGACAGAGCCCGACAGAGCCCGACAGAGCCCAGTAGAGCCCGACAGAGCCCGACAGAGCCCGACAGAGCCCGACAGGGCCCGACAGGGCCCGACAGAGCCCGACAGGGCCCAGTAGAGCCCGACAGAGCCCGACAGGGCCCGACAGAGCCCGACAGAGCCTGACAGGGCCCGACAGAGCCCGACAGAGCCCGACAGAGCCCGACAGGGCCCAGTAGAGAACGACAGAGCCCGACAGAGCCCGACAGGGCCCGACAGAGCCCGACAGAGCCCGACAGGGCCCGACAGGGCCCGACAGAGCCCGACAGAGCCCGACAGAAACCGACAGAGCCCGACAGAGCCCGACAAAGCCCGACAGAGCCCGACAGAGGCCGACAGGGCCCAGTAGAGCCCAGTAGAACCCGACAGAGCCCAGTAGAGCCCGACAGAGCCCGACAGAGCCCGACAGAGCCCGACAGAGACCGACAGGGCCCGGCAGAGCCCGACAGAGCCCGACAGGGCCCGACAGAGCCCGACAGGGCCCAGTAGAGCCCGACAGAGCCCGACAGAGCCCAGTAGAGCCCGACAGAGCCCGACAGAGCCCGACAGGGCCCGACAGAGCCCGACAGAGCCCGACAGGGCCCGACAGAGCCCGACAGAGCCCGACAGAGCCCAGTAGAGCCCGACAGAGCCCGACAGAGCCCGACAGAGCCCGACAGGGCCCGACAGGGCCCGACAGGGCCCGACAGAGCCCGACAGAGCCCGACAGGGCCCAGTAGAGCCCGACAGAGCCCGACAGAGCCCGACAGAGCCCGACAGAGCCCAGTAGAGCCCGACAGAGCACGACAGAGCCCGACAGGGCCCGACAGAGCCCGACAGAGCCCGACAGGGCCCAGTAGAGCCCGACAGAGCCCGACAGAGCCTGACAGAGCCCGACAGGGCCCGACAGGGCCCGACAGAGCCCGACAGAGCCCGACAGGGCCCAGTAGAGCCCGACAGAGCCCGACAGAGCCCGACAGAGCCCGACAGAGCCCGACAGGGCCCAGTAGAGCCCGACAGAGCCCGACAGAGCCCGACAGGGCCCGACAGGGCCCGACAGAGCCCGACAGAGCCCGACAGGGCCCGACAGTGCCCGACAGGTCCCAGTAGAGCCCAGTAGAGCCCGACAGAGCCCAGTAGAACCCGACAGAGCCCGACAGAGCCCGACAGAGCCCGACAGAGCCCGACAGGGCCCGACAGAGCCCGACAGGGCCCGATAGAGCCCGACAGGGCCCGACAGAGCCCGACAGAGCCCGACAGGGCACGACAGGGCCCGACAGAGCCCGACAGAGCCCGACAGGGCCCGACAGGGCCCAGTAGAGCCCGACAGAGCCCAGTAGAGCCCAGTAGAGCCCGACAGAGCCCGACAGAGCCCGACAGAGCCCGACAGGGCCCGACAGGGCCCGACAGGGCCCAGTAGAGCCCGACAGAGCCCGACAGGGCCCGACAGAGCCCGACAGAGCCCGACAGGGCCCGACAGAGCCCGACAGAGCCCGACAGGGCCCAGTAGAGCCCGACAGAGCCCGACAGAGCCCGACAGAGCCCGACAGGGCCCGACAGAGCCCGACAGAGCCCGACAGGGCCCGACAGGGCCCGACAGAGCCCGACAGGGCCCGACAGAGCCCGACAGAGCCCGACAGAGCCCGACAGGGCCCCACAGAGCCCGACAGAGCCCGACAGGGCCCCACAGAGCCCGACAGGGCCCGACAGGGCCCGACAGAGCCCGACAGAGCCCGACAGGGCCCGACAGAGCCCGACAGAGCCCGACAGGGCCCGACAGAGCCCGACAGAGCCCGACAGAGCCCGACAGGGCCCAGTAGAGCCCAGTAGAACCCGACAGAGCCCGACAGGGCCCGACAGAGCCCGACAGAGCCCGACAGAGCCCAGTAGAGCCCGACAGAGCCCGACAGAGCCCGACAGGGCCCGACAGGGCCCGACAGGGCCCGACAGAGCCCGACAGAAACCGACAGAGCCCGACAGAGCCCGACAGGGCCCGACAGAGCCCGACAGAGCCCGACAGAGCCCGACAGGGCCCCACAGAGCCCGACAGAGCCCGACAGGGCCCCACAGAGCCCGACAGAGCCCGACAGAGCCCGACAGAGCCCAGTAGAGCCCGACAGAGCCCGACAGAGCCCGACAGAGCCCGACAGGGCCCGACAGGGCCCGACAGAGCCCGACAGGGCCCAGTAGAGCCCGACAGAGCCCGACAGGGCCCGACAGAGCCCGACAGAGCCTGACAGGGCCCGACAGAGCCCGACAGAGCCCGACAGAGCCCGACAGGGCCCAGTAGAGCCCGACAGAGCCCGACAGAGCCCGACAGAGCCCGACAGGGCCCGACAGAGCCCGACAGAGCCCGACAGAGCCCGACAGAAACCGACAGAGCCCGACAGAGCCCGACAGAAACCGACAGAGCCCGACAGAGCCCGACAGGGCCCGACAGAGCCCGACAGAGCCCGACAGAGCCCGACAGGGCCCAGTAGAGCCCAGTAGAACCCGACAGAGCCCAGTAGAGCCCGACAGAGCCCGACAGAGCCCGACAGAGCCCGACAGGGCCCGGCAGAGCCCGACAGAGCCCGACAGGGCCCGACAGAGCCCGACAGGGCCCAGTAGAGCCCGACAGAGCCCGACACAAGCAGCCCGGCAGAGCCCGACAGACCAGCCCGACAGAGCCCGACAGGCCCGACAGAGCCCGACAGAGCCGACAGGGCCCGACAGAGACCGACAGAGCCCGACAGAGCCCAGTAGAGCCCGACAGAGCCCGACAGAGCCCGACAGAGCCCGACAGGGCCCGAAAGGGCCCGACAGAGCCCGACAGAGCCCGAAGGGCCGACAGAGCCCGACAGGGCCCGACAGAGCGACAGGGGCCCGACAGAGCCCGACAGAGCCCGACAGAGCCCAGCCGGAGGCCCGACAGGGCCCGACAGGGCCACGACAGAGCCGCGACGGGGCCCAGACAGGAGCCCGACAGAGCCCACGACAGAGCCCGACAGAGACCAGAGACCGACAGAGCCCAGTAGAGCCCGACAGAGCCCGACAGAGCCCGAGAGGGCCCGACAGGGCCCGACAGAGCCCGACAGAGCCCGACAGGGCCCGACAGGGCCCGACAGAGCCCAGTAGAGCCTGACAGAGCCCGACAGAGCCCGACAGAGCCCGACAGGGCCCGACAGGGCCCGACAGGGCCGAGTAGAGCCCGACAGAGCCCGACAGAGCCCGACAGAGCCCGACAGGGCCCGACAGGGCCCGACAGGGCCCGACAGAGCCCGACAGGGCCCGACAGGGCACGACAGAGCCCGACAGAGTCCGACAGGGCCCGACAGAGCCCGACAGAGCCCGACAGAGTCCGACAGAACCCGACAGAGCCCGACAGAGCCCAGTAGAGCCCAGTAGAGCCCGACAGAGCCTGACAGAGCCCGGCAGAGCCCGACAGGGCCCGACAGGCCCAGTAGAGCCCGACAGAGCCCGACAGAGCCCGACAGAGCCCGACAGGGCCCGACAGGGCCCAGTAGAGCCCGACAGAGCCCGACAGAGCCCGACAGAGCCCAGTACAGCCCAGTAGAGCCCGACAGAGCCCGACACAGCCCGACAGAGCCCGACAGGGCCCAGTAGAGCCCGACAGAGCCCGACAGGGCCCGACAGAGCCTGACAGAGCCCGACAGGGCCCGACAGAGCCCGACAGGGCCCGACAGGGCCCGACAGAGCCCAGTAGAGCCCGACAGAGCCCGACAGAGCCCGACAGAGCCCGACAGGGCCCAGTAGAGACCAGTAGAGACCGACAGAGCCCAGTAGAGCCCGACAGAGCCCGACAGAGCCCGACAGAGCCCGACAGGGCCCGACAGGGCCCGACAGGGCCCAGTAGAGCCCGACAGAGCCCGACAGGGCCCGACAGAGCCCGACAGGGCCCAGTAGAGCCCGACAGAGCCCGACAGAGCCCGACAGAGCCCAGTAGAGCCCGACAGAGCCCGACAGAGCCTGACAGAGCCCGACAGGGCCTGACAGGGCCCGACAGAGCCCAGTAGAGCCCGACAGAGCCCGACAGAGCCCGACAGAGCCCGACAGAGCCCGACAGGGCCCAGTAGAGCCCGACAGAGCCCGACAGAGCCCGACAGAGCCCGACAGGGTCCGACAGGGCCCGACAGAGCCCGACAGGGCCCGACAGGGCCCAGTAGAGCCCGATAGAGCCCGACAGAGCCCGACAGAGCCCGACAGGGCCCGACAGAGCCCGACAGAGCCCGACAGGGCCCGACAGGGCCCGACAGAGCCCGACAGGGCCCGACAGGGCCCGACAGGGCCCGATAGAGCCCGACAGGGCCCGACAGAGCCCGACAGAGCCCGACAGGGCACGACAGAGCCCGACAGAGCCCGACAGGGCCCGACAGGGCCCAGTAGAGCCCGACAGAGCCCAGTAGAGCCCAGTAGAGCCCGACAGAGCCCGAAAGGGCCCGACAGGGCCCGACAGGGCCCAGTAGAGCCCGACAGAGCCCGACAGGGCCCGACAGAGCCCGACAGAGCCCGACAGGGCCCGACAGAGCCCGACAGAGCCCGACAGAGCCCGACAGGGCCCGACACAGCCCGACAGAGCCCAGTAGAGCCCGACAGAGCCCGACAGAGCCCGACAGGGCCCGACAGGGCCCGACAGGGCCCAGTAGAGCCCGACAGAGCCCGACAGAGCCCGACAGAGCCCGACAGGGCCCGACAGGGCCCGACAGAGCCCGACAGAGCCCAGTAGAGCCAGACAGAGCCCGACAGAGCCCGACAGAGCCCGACAGAGCCCGACAGGGCCCGACAGGGCCCAGTAGAGCCCGACAGAGCCCGACAGAGCCCGACAGAGCCCGACAGGGCCCGACAGGGCCCGACAGGGCCCGACAGGGCACGACAGAGCCCGACAGAGCCCAGTAGAGCCCGACAGAGCCCGACAGAGCCCGACAGGGCCCGACAGGGCCCAGTAGAGCCCGACAGAGCCCGACAGAGCCCGACAGAGCCCGACAGTGCCCGACAGAGCCCGACAGAGCCCAGTAGAGCCCAGTAGAGCCCGACAGAGCCCGACACAGCCCGACAGAGCCCGACAGAGCCCGACAGAGCCCGACAGGGCCCGAGAGGGCCCAGTAGAGCCCGACAGAGCCCGACAGGGCCCGACAGAGCCCGACAGAGCCTGACAGGGCCCGACAGAGCCCGACAGGGCCCGACAGGGCCCGACAGGGCCCAGTAGAGCCCGACAGAGCCCGACAGAGCCCGACAGGGCCCGACAGAGCCCGACAGAGCCCGACAGGGCCCGACAGGGCCCGACAGAGCCCGACAGAGCCCGACAAAGCCCGACAGGGCCCAGTAGAGCCCAGTAGAATCCGACAGAGCCCAGTAGAGCCCGACAGAGCCCGACAGAGCCCGACAGAGCCCGACAGGGCCCGACAGAGCCCGACAGAGCCCGACAGAGCCCGACAGGGCCCAGTAGAGCCCGACAGAGCCCGACAGAGCCCGACAGAGCCCGACAGGGCCCGACAGAGCCCGACAGAGCCCGACAGGGCCCGACAGGGCCCGACAGAGCCCGACAGAGCCCGACAGGGCCCGACAGAGCCCGACAGAGCCCGACAGAGCCGGACAGGGCCCAGTAGAGCCCAGTAGAACCCGACAGAGCCCAGTAGAGCCCGACAGAGCCCGACAGAGCCCGACAGAGCCCGACAGGGCCCGACAGAGCCCGACAGAGCCCGACAGGGCCCGACAGGGCCCGACAGAGCCCAGTAGAGCCCGACAGAGCCCGACAGAGTCCGACAGGGCCCGACAGGGCCCAGTAGAGCCCGACAGAGCCCGACAGAGCCCAGTAGAGCCCAGTAGAGCCCGACAGAGCCCGACAGAGCCCGACAGAGCCCGACAGGGCCCGACAGGGCCCGACAGAGCCCGACAGGGCCCGACAGGGCCCGACAGAGCCCGACAGAGCCCGACAGGGCCCAGTAGAGCCCGACAGATCCCGACAGATCCCGACAGAGCCCGACAGAGCCCGACAGGGCCCGACAGGGCCCGACAGAGCCCGACAGAGCCCAGTAGAGCCCGACAGAGCCCGACAGAGCCCGACAGAGCCCGACAGAACCCGACAGAGCCCGACAGAGCCCAGTAGAGCCCGACAGAGCCCGACAGAGACCGACAGAGCCCGACAGGGCCCGACAGGGCCCGACAGAGCCCAGTAGAGCCCGACAGAGCCCGACAGAGCCCGACAGAACCCGACAGAGCCCGACAGAGCCCGACAGAGCCCGACAGGGCCCGACAGGGCCCGACAGAGCCCGACAGGGCCCAGTAGAGCCCGACAGAGCCCGACAGAGCCCGACAGAACCCGACAGAGCCCGACAGAGACCAGTTGAGCCCGACAGAGCCCGACAGAGCCCGACAGAGCCCGACAGGGCCCGACAGGGCCCAGTAGAGCCCGACAGAGCCCGACAGAGCCCGACAGAGCCCAGTAGAGCCCGACAGAGCCCGACAGAGCCCGACAGAGCCTGACAGAGCCCGACAGGGCCCGACAGGGCCCGACAGAGCCCAGTAGAGCCCGACAGAGCCCGACAGAGCCCGACAGGGCCCAGTAGAGACCAGTAGAGCCCGACAGAGCCCAGTAGAGCCCGACAGAGCCCGACAGAGCCCGACAGGGCCCGACAGGGCCCGACAGGGCCCGACAGAGCCCGACAGGGCCCGACAGAGCCCGACAGAGCCCGACAGGGCCCAGTAGAGCCCAACAGAGCCCGACAGAGCCCGACAGAGCCCGACAGAGCCCAGTAGAGCCCGACAGAGCCCGACAGAGCCCGACAGAGCCCGACAGGGCCCGACAGAGCCCGACAGAGCCCGACAGGGCCCAGTAGAGCCCGACAGAGCCCGACAGAGCCTGACAGAGCCCGACAGGGCCCGACAGGGCCCGACAGAGCCCGACAGAGCCCGACAGGGCCCAGTAGAGCCCGACAGAGCCCGACAGAGCCCGACAGGGCCCGACAGAGCCCGACAGAGCCCGACAGGGCCCGACAGGGCCCGACAGGGCCCAGTAGAGCCCAACAGAGCCCGACAGATCCCGACAGAGCCCGACAGAGCCCGACAGGGCCCGACAGGGCCCGACAGAGCCCGACAGAGCCCGACAGAGCCCAGTAGAGATAGACAGAGCCCGACAGAGCCCGACAGAGCCCGACAGAGCCCGACAGAGCCCAGTAGAGCCCGACAGAGCCCGACAGAGCCCGACAGAGCCCGACAGGGCCCGACAGGGCCCGACAGGGCCCAGTAGAGCCCGACAGAGCCCGACAGAGCCCGACAGAACCCGACAGAGCCCGACAGAGCCCGACAGAGCCCGACATGGCCCGACAGGGCCCGACAGAGCCCGACAGAGCCCGACAGAACCCGACAGAGCCCGACAGAGACCAGTTGAGCCCGACAGAGCCCGACAGAGCCCGACAGAGCCCGACAGGGCCCGACAGGGCCCAGTAGAGCCCGACAGAGCCCGACAGAGCCCGACAGAGCCCAGTAGAGCCCGACAGAGCCCGACAGAGCCCGACAGAGCCCGACAGGGCCCGACAGAGCCTGACAGAGCCCGACAGGGCCCGACAGGGCCCGACAGAGCCCAGTAGAGCCCGACAGAGCCCGACAGAGCCCGACAGGGCCCAGTAGAGACCAGTAGAGCCCGACAGAGCCCAGTAGAGCCCGACAGAGCCCGACAGAGCCCGACAGAGCCCGACAGGGCCCGACAGGGCCCGACAGGGCCCGACAGAGCCCGACAGAGCCCGACAGGGCCCAGTAGAGCCCGACAGAGCCCGACAGAGCCCGACAGAGCCCGACAGAGCCCAGTAGAGCCCGACAGAGCCCGACAGAGCCCGACAGGGCCCGACAGAGCCCGACAGGGCCCAGTAGAGCCCGACAGAGCCCGACAGAGCCCGACAGGGCCCAGTAGAGCCCGACAGAGCCCGACAGAGCCTGACAGAGCCCGACAGGGCCCGACAGGGCCCGACAGAGCCCGACAGAGCCCGACAGGGCCCGACAGGGCCCGACAGAGCCCGACAGAGCCCGACAGGGCCCAGTAGAGCCCGACAGAGCCCGACAGAGCCCGACAGAGCCCGACAGGGCCCAGTAGAGCCCGACAGAGCCCGACAGAGCCCGACAGGGCCCGACAGGGCCCGACAGAGCCCGACAGAGCCCGACAGGGCCCGACAGGGCCCAGTAGAGCCCAGTAGAGCCCGACAGAGCCCAGTAGAACCCGACAGAGCCCGACAGAGCCCGACAGAGCCCGACAGAGCCCGACAGGGCCCGACAGAGCCCGACAGGGCCCGATAGAGCCCGACAGGGCCCGACAGAGCCCGACAGAGCCCGACAGGGCACGACAGGGCCCGACAGAGCCCGACAGAGCCCGACAGGGCCCGACAGGGCCCGACAGGGCCCAGTAGAGCCCGACAGAGCCCGACAGGGCCCGACAGAGCCCGACAGAGCCCGACAGGGCCCAGTAGAGCCCGACAGAGCCCGACAGAGCCCGACAGAGCCCGACAGGGCCCGACAGAGCCCGACAGAGCCCGACAGGGCCCCACAGAGCCCGACAGAGCCCGACAGGGTCCCACAGAGCCCGACAGAGCCCGACAGGGCCCGACAGGGCCCGAAAGGGCCCAGTAGAGCCCAGTAGAGCCCGACAGAGCCCAGTAGAACCCAACAGAGCCCGACAGAGCCCGACAGAGCCCGACAGAGCCCGACAGGGCCCGATAGAGCCCGACAGGGCCCGACAGAGCCCGACAGAGCCCGACAGGGCACGACAGGGCCCGACAGAGCCCGACAGAGCCCGACAGGGCCCGACAGGGCCCAGTAGAGCCCGACAGAGCCCAGTAGAGCCCAGTAGAGCCCGACAGAGCCCGACAGAGCCCGACAGAGCCCGACAGGGCCCGACAGGGCCCGACAGGGTCCAGTAGAGCCCGACAGAGCCCGACAGGGCCCGACAGAGCCCGACAGAGCCCGACAGGGCCCGACAGAGCCCGACAGAGCCCGACAGGGCCCAGTAGAGCCCGACAGAGCCCGACAGAGCCCGACAGAGCCCGACAGGGCCCGACAGAGCCCGACAGAGCCCGACAGGGCCCGACGGAGCCCGACAGAGCCCGACAGAGCCCGACAGGGCCCCACAGAGCCCGACAGAGCCCGACAGGGCCCGACAGAGCCCGACAGAGCCCGACAGAGCCCAGTAGAGCCCGACAGAGCCCGACAGAGCCCGACAGAGCCCGACAGGGCCCGACAGGGCCCGACAGAGCCCGACAGGGCCCAGTAGAGCCCGACAGAGCCCGACAGGGCCCGACAGAGCCCGACAGAGCCTGACAGGGCCCGACAGAGCCCGACAGAGCCCGACAGGGCCCGACAGAGCCCGACAGAGCCCGACAGGGCCCAGTAGAGCCCGACAGAGCCCGACAGAGCCCGACAGAGCCCGACAGGGCCCGACAGAGCCCGACAGAGCCCGACAGGGCCCGACAGAGCCCGACAGAGCCCGACAGAGCCCGACAGGGCCCCACAGAGCCCGACAGGGCCCGACAGAGCCCGACAGAGCCCGACAGAGCCCAGTAGAGCCCGACAGAGCCCGACAGAGCCCGACAGAGCCCGACAGGGCCCGACAGGGCCCGACAGAGCCCGACAGGGCCCAGTAGAGCCCGACAGAGCCCGACAGGGCCCGACAGAGCCCGACAGAGCCTGACAGGGCCCGACAGAGCCCGACAGAGCCCGACAGAGCCCGACAGGGCCCAGTAGAGAACGACAGAGCCCGACAGAGCCCGACAGGGCCCGACAGAGCCCGACAGAGCCCGACAGGGCCCGACAGGGCCCGACAGAGCCCGACAGAGCCCGACAGAAACCGACAGAGCCCGACAGAGCCCGACAAAGCCCGACAGAGCCCGACAGAGGCCGACAGGGCCCAGTAGAGCCCAGTAGAACCCGACAGAGCCCAGTAGAGCCCGACAGAGCCCGACAGAGCCCGACAGAGCCCGACAGAGCCCGACAGGGCCCGGCAGAGCCCGACAGAGCCCGACAGGGCCCGACAGAGCCCGACAGGGCCCAGTAGAGCCCGACAGAGCCCGACAGAGCCCAGTAGAGCCCGACAGAGCCCGACAGAGCCCGACAGGGCCCGACAGAGCCCGACAGAGCCCGACAGGGCCCGACAGAGCCCGACAGAGCCCGACAGAGCCAGTAGAGCCCGACAGAGCCCGACAGAGCCCGACAGAGCCCGACAGGGCCCGACAGGGCCCGACAGGGCCCGACAGAGCCCGACAGAGCCCGACAGGGCCCAGTAGAGCCCGACAGAGCCCGACAGAGCCCGACAGAGCCCGACAGAGCCCAGTAGAGCCCGACAGAGCACGACAGAGCCCGACAGGGCCCGACAGAGCCCGACAGAGCCCGACAGGGCCCAGTAGAGCCCGACAGAGCCCGACAGAGCCTGACAGAGCCCGACAGGGCCCGACAGGGCCCGACAGAGCCCGACAGAGCCCGACAGGGCCCAGTAGAGCCCGACAGAGCCCGACAGAGCCCGACAGAGCCCGACAGAGCCCGACAGGGCCCAGTAGAGCCCGACAGAGCCCGACAGAGCCCGACAGGGCCCGACAGGGCCCGACAGAGCCCGACAGAGCCCGACAGGGCCCGACAGTGCCCGACAGGTCCCAGTAGAGCCCAGTAGAGCCCGACAGAGCCCAGTAGAACCCGACAGAGCCCGACAGAGCCCGACAGAGCCCGACAGAGCCCGACAGGGCCCGACAGAGCCCGACAGGGCCCGATAGAGCCCGACAGGGCCCGACAGAGCCCGACAGAGCCCGACAGGGCACGACAGGGCCCGACAGAGCCCGACAGAGCCCGACAGGGCCCGACAGGGCCCAGTAGAGCCCGACAGAGCCCAGTAGAGCCCAGTAGAGCCCGACAGAGCCCGACAGAGCCCGACAGAGCCCGACAGGGCCCGACAGAGCCCGACAGGGCCCGACAGAGCCCGACAGAGCCCGACAGGGCCCGACAGAGCCCGACAGAGCCCGACAGGGCCCAGTAGAGCCCGACAGAGCCCGACAGAGCCCGACAGAGCCCGACAGGGCCCGACAGAGCCCGACAGAGCCCGACAGGGCCCGACAGGGCCCGACAGAGCCCGACAGGGCCCGACAGAGCCCGACAGAGCCCGACAGAGCCCGACAGGGCCCCACAGAGCCCGACAGAGCCCGACAGGGCCCCACAGAGCCCGACAGGGCCCGACAGGGCCCGACAGAGCCCGACAGAGCCCGACAGGGCCCGACAGAGCCCGACAGAGCCCGACAGGGCCCGACAGAGCCCGACAGAGCCCGACAGAGCCCGACAGGGCCCAGTAGAGCCCAGTAGAACCCGACAGAGCCCGACAGGGCCCGACAGAGCCCGACAGAGCCCGACAGAGCCCAGTAGAGCCCGACAGAGCCCGACAGAGCCCGACAGGGCCCGACAGGGCCCGACAGGGCCCGACAGAGCCCGACAGAAACCGACAGAGCCCGACAGAGCCCGACAGGGCCCGACAGAGCCCGACAGAGCCCGACAGAGCCCGACAGGGCCCCACAGAGCCCGACAGAGCCCGACAGGGCCCCACAGAGCCCGACAGAGCCCGACAGAGCCCGACAGAGCCCAGTAGAGCCCGACAGAGCCCGACAGAGCCCGACAGAGCCCGACAGGGCCCGACAGGGCCCGACAGAGCCCGACAGGGCCCAGTAGAGCCCGACAGAGCCCGACAGGGCCCGACAGAGCCCGACAGAGCCTGACAGGGCCCGACAGAGCCCGACAGAGCCCGACAGAGCCCGACAGGGCCCAGTAGAGCCCGACAGAGCCCGACAGAGCCCGACAGAGCCCGACAGGGCCCGACAGAGCCCGACAGAGCCCGACAGAGCCCGACAGAAACCGACAGAGCCCGACAGAGCCCGACAGAAACCGACAGAGCCCGACAGAGCCCGACAGGGCCCGACAGAGCCCGACAGAGCCCGACAGAGCCCGACAGGGCCCAGTAGAGCCCAGTAGAACCCGACAGAGCCCAGTAGAGCCCGACAGAGCCCGACAGAGCCCGACAGAGCCCGACAGGGCCCGGCAGAGCCCGACAGAGCCCGACAGGGCCCGACAGAGCCCGACAGGGCCCAGTAGAGCCCGACAGAGCCCGACAGAGCCCAGTAGAGCCCGACAGAGCCCGACAGAGCCCGACAGGGCCCGACAGAGCCCGACAGAGCCCGACAGGGCCCGACAGAGACCGACAGAGCCCGACAGAGCCCAGTAGAGCCCGACAGAGCCCGACAGAGCCCGACAGAGCCCGACAGGGCCCGAAAGGGCCCGACAGAGCCCGACAGAGCCCGACAGGGCCCGACAGAGCCCGACAGGGCCCGACAGGGCCCGACAGAGCCCGACAGAGCCCGACAGAGCCCGACAGGGCCCGACAGGGCCCGACAGAGCCCGACAGGGCCCAGTAGAGCCCGACAGAGCCCGACAGAGCCCGACAGAGACCGACAGAGCCCAGTAGAGCCCGACAGAGCCCGACAGAGCCCGAGAGGGCCCGACAGGGCCCGACAGAGCCCGACAGAGCCCGACAGGGCCCGACAGGGCCCGACAGAGCCCAGTAGAGCCTGACAGAGCCCGACAGAGCCCGACAGAGCCCGACAGGGCCCGACAGGGCCCGACAGGGCCGAGTAGAGCCCGACAGAGCCCGACAGAGCCCGACAGAGCCCGACAGGGCCCGACAGGGCCCGACAGGGCCCGACAGAGCCCGACAGGGCCCGACAGGGCACGACAGAGCCCGACAGAGTCCGACAGGGCCCGACAGAGCCCGACAGAGCCCGACAGAGTCCGACAGAACCCGACAGAGCCCGACAGAGCCCAGTAGAGCCCAGTAGAGCCCGACAGAGCCCGACAGAGCCCGGCAGAGCCCGACAGGGCCCGACAGGCCCAGTAGAGCCCGACAGAGCCCGACAGAGCCCGACAGAGCCCGACAGGGCCCGACAGGGCCCAGTAGAGCCCGACAGAGCCCGACAGAGCCCGACAGAGCCCAGTACAGCCCAGTAGAGCCCGACAGAGCCCGACACAGCCCGACAGAGCCCGACAGGGCCCAGTAGAGCCCGACAGAGCCCGACAGGGCCCGACAGAGCCCGACATAGCCTGACAGGGCCCGACAGAGCCCGACAGAGCCCGACAGGGCCCAGTAGAGCCCGACAGAGCCCGACAGAGCCCGACAGAGCCCGACAGGGCCCGACAGAGCCCGACAGAGCCCGACAGGGCCCGACAGAGCCCGACAGAGCCCGACAGAGCCCGAAAGGGCCCGACAGAGCCCGACAGTGCCCGACAGAGCCCGACAGAGCCCGACAGAGCCCGACAGGGCCCGACAGAGCCCGACAGAGCCCGACAGAGCCCGACAGGGCCCAGTAGAGCCCAGTAGAACCCGACAGAGCCCTGTAGAGCCCGACAGAGCCCGACAGAGCCCGACAGAGCCCGACAGAGCCCGACAGGGCCCGACAGAGCCCGACAGAGCCCGACAGGGCCCGACAGAGCCCGACAGAGCCCAGTAGAGCCCGACAGAGCCCGACAGAGCCCGACAGGGCCCGACAGAGCCCGACAGAGCCCGACAGGGCCCGACAGGGCCCGACAGAGCCCAGTAGAGCCCGACAGAGCCCGACCGAGCCCGACAGGGCCCGACAGGGCCCAGTAGAGCCCGACAGAGCCCAGTAGAGCCCAGTAGAGCCCGACAGAGCCCGACAGAGCCCGACAGAGCCCGACAGGGCCCGACAGGGCCCAGTAGAGCCCGACAGAGCCCGACAGGGCCCGACAGAGCCCGACAGAGCCCGACAGGGCCCGACAGAGCCCGACAGAGCCCGACAGGGCCCAGTAGAGCCCGACAGAGCCCGACAGAGCCCGACAGAGCCCGACAGGGCCCGACAGAGCCCGACAGAGCCCGACAGAGCCCAGTAGAGCCCGACAGGGCCCGACAGAGCCCGACAGGGCCCGACAGAGCCCGACAGAGCCCGACAGAGCCCGACAGAGCCCGACAGGGCCCAGTAGAGCCCGACAGAGCCCGACAGAGCCCGACAGAGCCCGACAGGGCCCGACAGAGCCCGACAGAGCCCGACAGGGCCCGACAGGGCCCGACAGAGCCCGACAGAAACCGACAGAGCCCGACAGAGCCCGACAGGGCCCGACAGAGCCCGACAGAGCCCGACAGAGCCCGACAGGGCCCAGTAGAGCCCAGTAGAACCCGACAGAGCCCAGTAGAGCCCGACAGAGCCCGACAGAGCCCGACAGAGCCCGACAGAGCCCGACAGGGCCCGGCAGAGCCCGACAGAGCCCGACAGGGCCCGACAGAGCCCGACAGGGCCCAGTAGAGCCCGACAGAGCCCGACAGAGCCCAGTAGAGCCCGACAGAGCCCGACAGAGCCCGACAGGGCCCGACAGAGCCCGACAGAGCCCGACAGGGCCCGACAGAGCCCGACAGTGCCCGACAGAGCCCAGTAGAGCCCGACAGAGCCCGACAGAGCCCGACAGAGCCCGACAGGGCCCGACAGGGCCCGACAGGGCCCGACAGACCCCGACAGGGCCCGACAGAGCCCGACAAGGCCCGACAGGGCCCGACAGAGCCCGACAGAGCCCGACAGAGCCCGACAGGGCCCGACAGGGCCCGACAGAGCCCGACAGAGCCCGACAGGGCCCAGTAGAGCCCGACAGAGCCCGACAGAGCCCGACAGAGCCCGACAGAGCCCGACAGGGCCCAGTAGAGCCCGACAGAGCCCGACAGAGCCCGACAGAGCCCGACAGAGCCCGACAGGGCCCAGTAGAGCCCAGTAGAACCCGACAGAGCCCAGTAGAGCCCGACAGAGCCCGACAGAGCCCGACAGGGCCCCACAGAGCCCGACAGAGCCCGACAGGGCCCGACAGAGCCCGACAGAGCCCGACAGGGCCCGACAGAGCCCGACAGAGCCCAGTAGAGCCCGACAGAGCCCGACAGAGCCCGACAGGGCCCGACAGAGCCCGACAGAGCCCGACAGGGCCCGACAGAGCCCGACAGGGCCCGACAGGGCCCGACAGAGCCCGACAGGGCCCGACAGGGCCCGACAGAGCCCAGTAGAGCCCGACAGAGCCCGACAGAGCCCGACAGAGCCCGACAGGGCCCAGTAGAGACCAGTAGAGACCGACAGAGCCCAGTAGAGCCCGACAGAGCCCGACAGAGCCCGACAGAGCCCGACAGGGCCCGACAGGGCCCGACAGAGCCCGACAGAGCCCGACAGGGCCCGACAGAGCCCGACAGAGCCCGACAGAGCCCAGTAGAGCCCGACAGAGCCCGACAGAGCCCGACAGAGCCCGACAGGGCCCGACAGGGCCCGACAGAGCCCGACAGGGCCCAGTAGAGCCCGACAGAGCCCGACAGGGCCCGACAGAGCCCGACAGAGCCTGACAGGGCCCGACAGAGCCCGACAGAGCCCGACAGAGCCCGACAGGGCCCAGTAGAGCCCGACAGAGCCCGACAGAGCCCGACAGAGCCCGACAGGGCCCGACAGAGCCCGACAGAGCCCGACAGGGCCCGACAGGGCCCGACAGAGCCCGACAGAGCCCGACAGAAACCGACAGAGCCCGACAGAGCCCGACAGGGCCCGACAGAGCCCGACAGAGCCCGACAGGGCCCAGTAGAGCCCAGTAGAACCCGACAGAGCCCAGTAGAGCCCGACAGAGCCCGACAGAGCCCGACAGAGCCCGACAGAGCCCGACAGGGCCCGGCAGAGCCCGACAGAGCCCGACAGGGCCCGACAGAGCCCGACAGGGCCCAGTAGAGCCCGACAGAGCCCGACAGAGCCCAGTAGAGCCCGACAGAGCCCGACAGAGCCCGACAGGGCCCGACAGAGCCCGACAGAGCCCGACAGGGCCCGACAGAGCCCGACAGAGCCCGACAGAGCCCAGTAGAGCCCGACAGAGCCCGACAGAGCCCGACAGAGCCCGACAGGGCCCGAAAGGGCCCGACAGAGCCCGACAGAGCCCGACAGGGCCCGACAGAGCCCGACAGGGCCCGACAGGGCCCGACAGAGCCCGACAGAGCCCGACAGAGCCCGACAGGGCCCGACAGGGCCCGACAGAGCCCGACAGGGCCCAGTAGAGCCCGACAGAGCCCGACAGAGCCCGACAGAGACCGACAGAGCACAGTAGAGCCCGACAGAGCCCGACAGAGCCCGAGAGGGCCCGACAGGGCCCGACAGAGCCCGACAGAGCCCGACAGGGCCCGACAGGGCCCGACAGAGCCCAGTAGAGCCTGACAGAGCCCGACAGAGCCCGACAGAGCCCGACAGGGCCCGACAGGGCCCGACAGGGCCGAGTAGAGCCCGACAGAGCCCGACAGAGCCCGACAGAGCCCGACAGGGCCCGACAGGGCCCGACAGGGCCCGACAGAGCCCGACAGGGCCCGACAGGGCACGACAGAGCCCGACAGAGTCCGACAGGGCCCGACAGAGCCCGACAGAGCCCGACAGAGTCCGACAGAACCCGACAGAGCCCGACAGGGCCCGACAGGCCCAGTAGAGCCCGACAGAGCCCGACAGAGCCCGACAGAGCCCGACAGGGCCCGACAGGGCGCAGTAGAGCCCGACAGAGCCCGACAGAGCCCGACAGAGCCCGACAGAGCCTGACAGGGCCCGACAGAGCCCGACAGAGCCCGACAGGGCCCAGTAGAGCCCGACAGAGCCCGACAGAGCCCGACAGAGCCCGACAGGGCCCGACAGAGCCCGACAGAGCCCGACAGGGCCCGACAGAGCCCGACAGAGCCCGACAGAGCCCGACAGGGCCCGACAGAGCCCGACAGAGCCCGACAGGGCCCGACAGAGCCCGACAGAGCCCGACAGAGCCCGACAGGGCCCAGTAGAGCCCAGTAGAACCCGACAGAGCCCTGTAGAGCCCGACAGAGCCCGACAGAGCCCGACAGAGCCCGACAGAGCCCGACAGGGCCCGACAGAGCCCGACAGAGCCCGACAGGGCCCGACAGAGCCCGACAGAGCCCAGTAGAGCCCGACAGAGCCCGACAGAGCCCGACAGGGCCCGACAGAGCCCGACAGAGCCCGACAGGGCCCGACAGGGCCCGACAGAGCCCAGTAGAGCCCGACAGAGCCCGACCGAGCCCGACAGGGCCCGACAGGGCCCAGTAGAGCCCGACAGAGCCCAGTAGAGCCCAGTAGAGCCCGACAGAGCCCGACAGAGCCCGACAGAGCCCGACAGGGCCCGACAGGGCCCAGTAGAGCCCGACAGAGCCCGACAGGGCCCGACAGAGCCCGACAGAGCCCGACAGGGCCCAGTAGAGCCCGACAGAGCCCGACAGAGCCCGACAGGGCCCGACAGAGCCCGACAGAGCCCGACAGAGCCCGACAGAGCCCAGTAGAGCCCGACAGGGCCCGACAGAGCCCGACAGGGCCCGACAGAGCCCGACAGAGCCCGACAGAGCCCGACAGAGCCCGACAGGGCCCAGTAGAGCCCGACAGAGCCCGACAGAGCCCGACAGAGCCCGACAGGGCCCGACAGAGCCCGACAGAGCCCGACAGGGCCCGACAGGGCCCGACAGAGCCCGACAGAAACCGACAGAGCCCGACAGAGCCCGACAGGGCCCGACAGAGCCCGACAGAGCCCGACAGAGCCCGACAGGGCCCAGTAGAGCCCAGTAGAACCCGACAGAGCCCAGTAGAGCCCGACAGAGCCCGACAGAGCCCGACAGAGCCCGACAGAGCCCGACAGGGCCCGGCAGAGCCCGACAGAGCCCGACAGGGCCCGACAGAGCCCGACAGGGCCCAGTAGAGCCCGACAGAGCCCGACAGAGCCCAGTAGAGCCCGACAGAGCCCGACAGAGCCCGACAGGGCCCGACAGAGCCCGACAGAGCCCGACAGGGCCCGACAGAGCCCGACAGAGCCCAGTAGAGCCCGACAGAGCCCGACAGAGCCCGACAGAGCCCGACAGGGCCCGACAGGGCCCGACAGGGCCCGACAGAGCCCGACAGGGCCCGACAGAGCCCGACAAGGCCCGACAGGGCCCGACAGAGCCCGACAGAGCCCGACAGAGCCCGACAGGGCCCGACAGGGCCCGACAGAGCCCGACAGGGCCCAGTAGAGCCCGACAGAGCCCGACAGAGCCCGACAGAGCCCGACAGAGCCCGACAGGGCCCAGTAGAGCCCAGTAGAACCCGACAGAGCCCTGTAGAGCCCGACAGAGCCCGACAGAGCCCGACAGGGCCCGACAGAGCCCGACAGAGCCCGACAGGGCCCGACAGAGCCCGACAGAGCCCAGTAGAGCCCGACAGAGCCCGACAGAGCCCGACAGGGCCCGACAGAGCCCGACAGAGCCCGACAGGGCCCGACAGAGCCCGACAGAGCCCAGTAGAGCCCGACAGAGCCCGACAGAGCCCGACAGGGCCCAGTAGAGCCCGACAGAGCCCGACAGAGCCCGACAGGGCCCGACAGAGCCCGACAGAGCCGGACAGGGCCCAGTAGAGCCCGACAGAGCCCGACAGAGCCCGACAGGGCCCGACAGAGCCGGACAGGGCCCAGTAGAGCCCGACAGAGCCCGACAGAGCCCGACAGAGCCCGACAAAGCCCGACAGGGCCCGACAGGGCCCGACAGAGCCCGACAGGGCCCGACAGAGCCCGCCAGAGCCCGACAGGGCCCAGTAGAGCTTGACAGAGCCCGACAGAGCCCGACAGAGCCCAACAGGGCCCGACAGAGCCCGACAGGGCCCGACAGAGCCCGACAGAGCCCAGTAGAGCTCGACAGAGCCCGACAGAGCCCGACAGGGCCCGACAGAGCCCGACAGGGCCCGACAGAGCCCGACAGAGCCCGACAGGGCCCGACAGGGCCCAGTAGAGCCCGACAGAGCCCGACAGGGCCCGACAGAGCCCGACAGAGCCCGACAGAGCCCGACAGAGCCCGACAGGGCCCGACAGAGCCCGACAGAGCCGGACAGGGCCCAGTAGAGCCCGACAGAGCCCGACAGAGCCCGACAGAGCCCGACAAAGCCCGACAGGGCCCGACAGGGCCCGACAGAGCCCGACAGAGCCCGACAGGGCCCGACAGGGCCCGACAGAGCCCGACAGAGCCCGACAGAGCCCGACAGGGCCCAGTAGAGCTTGACAGAGCCCGACAGAGCCCGACAGAGCCCAACAGGGCCCGACAGAGCCCGACAGGGCCCGACAGAGCCCGACAGAGCCCAGTAGAGCTCGACAGAGCCCGACAGAGCCCGACAGGGCCCGACAGGGCCCGACAGGGCCCGACAGGGCCCAGTAGAGCCCGACAGAGCCCGCCAGAGGCCGCCAGAGCCCGACAGGGCCCGACAGAGCCCGACAGAGCCCGACAGGGCCCGACAGAGCCCGACAGAGCCCGACAGAGCCCGACAGGGCCCGACAGGGCCCGACAGAGCCCGACAGAGCCCGAAAGAGCCCGACAGGGCCCGACAGGGCCCGACAGAACCCGACAGGGCCCACTAGAGCCCGACAGAGCCCGACAGAGCCCGACAGAGCCCGACAGGGCCCGACAGAGCCCGACAGGGCCCAGTAGAGCTCGACAGAGCCCGACAGAGCCCGACAGGGCCCGACAGGGCCCGACAGGGCCCGACAGGGCCCAGTAGAGCCCGACAGAGCCCGACAGAGCCCGACAGGGCCCGACAGGGCCCGACAGAGCCCGACAGAGCCCGACAGAGACCAGAAGAGCCCGACAGAGCCCGACAGAGCCCGACAGAGCCCGACCGAGCCCGACCGAGCCCGACAGGGCCCGACAGAGCCCGACAGAGCCCGACAGAGCCCGACAGAGCCCGACAGGGCCCAGTAGAGCCCAGTAGAACGCGACAGAGCCCGACAGAGCCCGACAGAGCCCGACAGAGTCCGACAGGGCCCGACAGGGCCCGACAGGGCCCGACAGAGCCCGACAGAGTCCGACAGGGCCCGACAGAGCCCGACAGGGCCCAACAGGGCCCGACAGAGCCCGACAGGGCCCGACAGGACCCGACAGAGCCCGACAGGGCCCAACAGGGACCGACAGAGCTCGACAGGGCCCGACAGGGCCCGACAGAGCCCGACAGAGCCCGACAGAGCCCGACAGGGCCCGACAGGGCCCGACAGAGCCCGACAGAACCCGACAGAGCCCGACAGAGCCCAGTAGAGCCCGACAGAGCCCGACAGAGCCCGACAGGGCCCAGTAGAGCCCGACAGAGCCCGACGGAGCCCGGCAGAGCCCGACAGGGCCCGACAGAGCCCGACAGAGCCCGACAAAGCCCGACAGGGCCCGACAGGGCCCGACAGAGCCCGACAGAGCCCGACAAAGCCCGACAGGGCCCGACAGGGCCCGACAGAGCCCGACAGAGCCCGACAGAGCCCGACAGGGCCCAGTAGAGCCCGACAGAGCCCGACAGAGCCCGACAGAGCCCGACAGGGCCCTACAGAGCCCGACAGGGCCCGACAGAGCCCGACAGAGCCCAGTAGAGCTCGACAGAGCCCGACAGAGCCCGACAGAGCCCGACAGGGCCCTACAGAGCCCGACAGGGCCCGACAGAGCCCGACAGAGCCCAGTAGAGCTCGACAGAGCCCGACAGAGCCCGACAGAGCCCGACAGGGCCCGACAGAGCCCGACAGAGCCCAGTAGAGCTCGACAGAGCCCGACAGAGCCCGACAGAGCCCGACAGGGCCCGACAGAGCCCGACAGGGCCCGACAGGGCCCGACAGAGCCCGACAGAGCCCGAGAGAACCCGACAGAGCCCGACAGAGACCAGTAGAGCCCGACAGAGCCCGACAGGGCCCAGTAGAGCCCGACAGAGCCCGACAGAGCCCGACAGGGCCCGACAGGGCCCGACAGGGCCCGACAGAGCCCGACAGAGCCCGACAGAGCCCGACAGGGCCCAGTAGAGCCCGACAGAGCCCGACAGAGCCCGACAGAGCCCGACAGGGCCCAGTAGAGCCCGACAGAGCCCGAGAGAGCCCGAGAGAGCCCGACAGAGCCCGACAGAGCCCGACAGGGCCCGACAGAGCCCGACAGAGCCCGACAGAGCTCGACAGAGTCCGACAGGGCCCAGTAGAGCCCGACAGAGCCCGACAGAGCCCGACAGGGCCCGACAGAGCCCGACAGAGCCCGACAGGGCCCGACAGGGCCCAGTAGAGCCCGACAGAGTCCGAGAGGGCCCGACAGAGCCCGACAGAGCCCGACAGAGCCCGACAGGGCCCGACAGGGCCCAGTGGAGCCCGACAGAGCCCGACAGAGCCCGACAGAGCCCGACAGAGCCCAGTAGAGACCAGTAGAGCCCGACAGGGTCAGACAGGGCCCGACAGGGCCCGACAGAGCCCGACAGAGCCCGACAGGGCCCGACAGAGCCCGACAGAGCCCGACAGGGCCCAGTAGAGCCCGACAGAGCCCGACAGAGCCCGACAGAGCCCGAAAGGGCCCGACAGAGCCCGACAGAGCCCAGTAGAGCTTGACAGAGCCCGACAGAGCCCGACAGGGCCCGACAGGGCCCGACAGGGCCCAGTAGAGCCCGACAGAGCCCGACAGAGCCCGACAGGGCCCGACAGGGCCCGACAGAGCCCGACAGAGCCCGACAGAGCCCGACAGGGCCCGACAGAGCCCGACAGAGCCCGACAGGGCCCGACAGGGCCCGACAGAGCTCGACAGGGCCCGACAGGTCCCAACAGAGCCCGACAGAGCCCGACAGAGCCCGACAGGGCCCGACAGGGCCCGACAGAGCCCGACAGAACCCGACAGAGCCCGACAGAGCCCAGTAGAGCCCGACAGAGCCCGACAGAGCCCAGTAGAGCCCGACAGAGCCCGACAGAGCCCGACAGGGCCCAGTAGAGCCCGACAGAGCCCGACAGAGCCCGACAGGGCCCGACAGAGCCCGACAGAGCCGGACAGGGCCCAGTAGAGCCCGACAGAGCCCGACAGAGCCCGACAGGGCCCGACAGAGCCGGACAGGGCCCAGTAGAGCCCGACAGAGCCCGACAGAGCCCGACAGAGCCCGACAAAGCCCGACAGGGCCCGACAGGGCCCGACAGTGCCCGACAGGGCCCGACAGAGCCCGCCAGAGCCCGACAGGGCCCAGTAGAGCTTGACAGAGCCCGACAGAGCCCGACAGAGCCCAACAGGGCCCGACAGAGCCCGACAGGGCCCGACAGAGCCCGACAGAGCCCAGTAGAGCTCGACAGAGCCCGACAGAGCCCGACAGGGCCCGACAGAGCCCGACAGGGCCCGACAGAGCCCGACAGAGCCCGACAGGGCCCGACAGGGCCCAGTAGAGCCCGACAGAGCCCGACAGGGCCCGACAGAGCCCGACAGAGCCCGACAGAGCCCGACAGAGCCCGACAGGGCCCGACAGAGCCCGACAGAGCCGGACAGGGCCCAGTAGAGCCCGACAGAGCCCGACAGAGCCCGACAGAGCCCGACAAAGCCCGACAGGGCCCGACAGGGCCCGACAGAGCCCGACAGGGCCCGACAGAGCCCGACAGAGCCCGACAGGGCCCGACAGGGCTCGACAGAGCCCGACAGAGCCCGACAGAGCCCGACAGGGCCCAGTAGAGCTTGACAGAGCCCGACAGAGCCCGACAGAGCCCAACAGGGCCCGACAGAGCCCGACAGGGCCCGACAGAGCCCGACAGAGCCCAGTAGAGCTCGACAGAGCCCGACAGAGCCCGACAGGGCCCGACAGGGCCCGACAGGGCCCGACAGAGCCCGACAGGGCCCGACAGGGCCCAGTAGAGCCCGACAGAGCCCGCCAGAGCCCGCCAGAGCCCGACAGGGCCCGACAGAGCCCGACAGAGCCCGACAGGGCCCGACAGAGCCCGACAGAGCCCGACAGAGCCCGACAGGGCCCGACAGGGCCCGACAGGGCCCGACAGGGCCCAGTAGAGCCCGACAGAGCCCGACAGAGCCCGACAGGGCCCGACAGGGCCCGACAGAGCCCGACAGAGCCCGACAGAGACCAGAAGAGCCCGACAGAGCCCGACAGAGCCCGACAGAGCCCGACAGAGCCCGACAGAGCCCGACAGGGCCCGACAGAGCCCGACAGAGCCCGACAGGGCCCAGTAGAGCCCAGTAGAACCCGACAGAGCCCGACAGAGCCCGACAGAGCCCGACAGAGTCCGACAGGGCCCGACAGAGCCCGACAGGGCCCAACAGGGCCCGACAGAGCCCGACAGGGCCCGACAGGACCCGACAGAGCCCGACAGGGCCCAACAGGGCCCGACAGAGCTCGACAGGGCCCGACAGGGCCCGACAGAGCCCGACAGAGCCCGACAGAGCCCGACAGGGCCCGACAGGGCCCGACAGAGCCCGACAGAACCCGACAGAGCCCGACAGAGCCCAGTAGAGCCCGACAGAGCCCGACGGAGCCCGGCAGAGCCCGACAGAGCCCGACAGGGCCCGACAGGGCCCGACAGAGCCCGACAGAGCCCGACAGAGCCCGACAGGGCCCAGTAGAGCCCGACAGAGCCCGACGGAGCCCGGCAGAGCCCGACAGGGCCCGACAGAGCCCGACAGAGCCCGACAAAGCCCGACAGGGCCCGACAGGGCCCGACAGAGCCCGACAGAGCCCGACAAAGCCCGACAGGGCCCGACAGGGCCCGACAGAGCCCGACAGAGCCCGACAGAGCCCGACAGAGCCCGACAGGGCCCAGTAGAGCCCGACAGAGCCCGACAGAGCCCGACAGAGCCCGACAGGGCCCTACAGAGCCCGACAGGGCCCGACAGAGCCCGACAGAGCCCAGTAGAGCTCGACAGAGCCCGACAGAGCCCGACAGAGCCCGACAGGGCCCTACAGAGCCCGACAGGGCCCGACAGAGCCCGACAGAGCCCGACAGAGCCCGACAGAGCCCGACAGGGCCCGACAGGGCCCGACAGAGCCCGACAGAGCCCGAGAGAACCCGACAGAGCCCGACAGAGACCAGTAGAGCCCGACAGAGCCCGACAGGGCCCAGTAGAGCCCGACAGAGCCCGACAGAGCCCGACAGAGCCCGACAGGGCCCGACAGGGCCCGACATAGCCCGACAGAGTCCGACAGGGCCCGGTAGAGCCCGACAGAGCCCGCCAGAGCCCGACAGAGCCCGACAGAGCCCGACAGAGCCCAGTAGAGCCCGACAGGGCCCGACAGGGCCCGACAGAGCCCGACAGAGCCCGACAGGGCCCGGTAGAGCCCGACAGAGCCCGCCAGAGCCCGACAGGGCCCGACAGAGCCCGACAGAGCCCGACAGGGCCCGACAGGGCCCGACAGAGCCCGACAGAGCCCGACAGGGCCCGACAGGGCCCGACAGAGCCCGACAGGGCCCGACAGAGCCCGACAGAGCCCGACAGGGCCCAGTAGAGCCCGACAGAGCCCGACAGAGCCCGACAGAGCCCGACAGGGCCCGACAGAGCCCGACAGAGCCCAGTAGAGCTTGACAGAGCCCGACAGAGCCCGACAGGGCCCGACAGGGCCCGACAGAGCCCGACAGAGCCCGACAGGGCCCAGTAGAGCCCGACAGAGCCCGACAGAGCCCGACAGAGCCCGACAGAGCCCGACAGGGCCCGACAGAGCCCGACAGAGCCCGACAGGGCCCGACAGGGCCCGACAGAGCTCGACAGGGCCCGACAGGTCCCAACAGAGCCCGACAGAGCCCGACAGAGCCCGACAGGGCCCGACAGGGCCCGACAGAGCCCGACAGAACCCGACAGAGCCCGACAGAGCCCAGTAGAGCCCGACAGAGCCCGACAGAGCCCAGTAGAGCCCGACAGAGCCCGACAGAGCCCGACAGGGCCCAGTAGAGCCCGACAGAGCCCGACAGAGCCCGACAGGGCCCGACAGAGCCCGACAGAGCCGGACAGGGCCCAGTAGAGCCCGACAGAGCCCGACAGAGCCCGACAGGGCCCGACAGAGCCGGACAGGGCCCAGTAGAGCCCGACAGAGCCCGACAGAGCCCGACAGAGCCCGACAAAGCCCGACAGGGCCCGACAGAGCCCGACAGAGCCCGACAGGGCCCGACAGAGCCCGCCAGAGCCCGACAGGGCCCAGTAGAGCTTGACAGAGCCCGACAGAGCCCGACAGAGCCCAACAGGGCCCGACAGAGCCCGACAGGGCCCGACAGAGCCCGACAGAGCCCAGTAGAGCTCGACAGAGCCCGACAGAGCCCGACAGGGCCCGACAGAGCCCGACAGGGCCCGACAGAGCCCGACAGAGCCCGACAGGGCCCGACAGGGCCCAGTAGAGCCCGACAGAGCCCGACAGGGCCCGACAGAGCCCGACAGAGCCGGACAGGGCCCAGTAGAGCCCGACAGAGCCCGACAGAGCCCGACAGAGCCCGACAAAGCCCGACAGGGCCCGACAGGGCCCGACAGAGCCCGACAGGGCCCGACAGAGCCCGACAGAGCCCGACAGGGCCCGACAGGGCCCGACAGAGCCCGACAGAGCCCGACAGGGCCCAGTAGAGCTTGACAGAGCCCGACAGAGCCTGACAGAGCCCAACAGGGCCCGACAGAGCCCGACAGGGCCCGACAGAGCCCGACAGAGCCCAGTAGAGCTCGACAGAGCCCGACAGAGCCCGACAGGGCCCGACAGGGCCCGACAGGGCCGGACAGAGCCCGACAGAGCCCGACAGGGCCCGTCAGGGCCCAGTAGAGCCCGACAGAGCCCGCCAGAGCCCGCCAGAGCCCGACAGGGCCCGACAGAGCCCGACAGAGCCCGACAGGGCCCGACAGAGCCCGACAGAGCCCGACAGAGCCCGACAGGGCCCGACAGGGCCCGACAGAGCCCGACAGAGCCCGAAAGAGCCCGACAGGGCCCGACAAGGCCCGACAGAACCCGACAGGGCCCAGTAGAGCCCGACAGAGCCCGACAGAGCCCGACAGAGCCCGACAGGGCCCGACAGAGCCCGACAGGGCCCAGTAGAGCTCGACAGAGCCCGACAGAGCCCGACAGAGCCCGACAGAGCCCGACAGGGCCCAACAGGGCCCGACAGAGCCCGACAGAGCCCGACAGAGACCAGAAGAGCCCGACAGAGCCCGACAGAGCCTGACAGAGCCCGACCGAGCCCGACCGAGCCCGACAGGGCCCGACAGAGCCCGACAGAGCCCGACAGAGCCCGACAGAGCCCGACAGGGCCCAGTAGAGCCCAGTAGAACCCGACAGAGCCCGACAGAGCCCGACAGAGCCCGACAGAGTCCGACAGAGCCCGACAGAGACCGACAGGGCCCAACAGGGCCCGACAGAGCCCGACAGGGCCCGACAGGACCCGACAGAGCCCGACAGGGCCCAACAGGGCCCGACAGAGCTCGACAGGGCCCGACAGGGCCCGACAGAGCCCGACAGAGCCCGACAGAGCCCGACAGGGCCCGACAGAGCCCGACAGAACCCGACAGAGCCCGACAGAGCCCAGTAGAGCCCGACAGAGCCCGACAGAGCCCGACAGGGCCCAGTAGAGCCCGACAGAGCCCGACGGAGCCCGGCAGAGCCCGACAGGGCCCGACAGAGCCCGACAGAGCCCGACAGGGCCCAGTAGAGCCCGACAGAGCCCGACAGAGCCCGACAGAGCCCGACAGGGCCCGACAGAGCCCGACAGAGCCCAGTAGAGCTTGACAGAGCCCGACAGAGCCCGACAGGGCCCGACAGGGCCCGACAGGGCCCAGTAGAGCCCGACAGAGCCCGACAGAGCCCGACAGGGCCCGACAGGGCCCGACAGAGCCCGACAGAGCCCGACAGGGCCCAGTAGAGCCCAGTAGAACCCGACAGAGCCCGACAGAGCCCGACAGAGCCCGACAGAGCCCGACAGGGCCCGACAGAGCCCGACAGAGCCCGACAGGGCCCGACAGAGCCCGACAGAGCTCGACAGGGCCCGACAGGTCCCAACAGAGCCCGACAGAGCCCGACAGAGCCCGACAGGGCCCGACAGGCCCCGACAGAGCCCGACAGAACCCGACAGAGCCCGACAGAGCCCAGTAGAGCCCGACAGAGCCCGACAGGGCCCGACAGGGCCCAGTAGAGCCCGACAGAGCCCGACAGAGCCCGACAGAGCCCGACAGGGCCCGACAGAGCCCGACAGAGCCCGACAGGGCCCGACAGGGCCCGACAGAGCCCGACAGGGCCCGACAGAGCCCGACAGGGCCCGACAGGGCCCAGTAGAGCCCGACAGAGCCCGACAGAGCCCGACAGAGCCCGACAGGGCCCGACAGGGCCCAGTAGAGCCCGACAGAGCCCGACAGAGCCCGACAGAGCCCAGTAGAGCCCAGTAGAGCCCGACAGAGCCCGACAGGGCCCAGTAGAGCCCGACAGAGCCCGACAGGGCCCGACAGAGCCCGACAGAGCCCGACAGAACCCGACAGGGCCCAGTAGAGCCCGACAGAGCCCGACAGAGCCCGACAGAGCCCGACAGCGCCCGACAGGGCCCAGTAGAGCCCGACAGAGCCCGACAGAGCCCGACAGAGCCCGACAGGGCCCGACAGAGCCCGACAGAGCCCGACAGGGCCCGACAGGGCCCAGTAGAGCCCGACAGAGCCCAACAGGGCCCGACAGAGCCCGACAGAGCCCGACAGAGCCCGACAGGGCCCAGTAGAGCCCGACAGAGCCCGACAGAGCCCGACAGAGCCCGACAGAGCCCGACAGGGCCCGACAGAGCCCGACAGAGCCCGACAGGGCCCGACAGAGCCCGACAGAGCCCGACAGGGCCCGACAGAGCCCGACAGAGCCCGACAGGGCCCAGTAGAGCCCGACAGAGCCCGACAGAGCCCGACAGAGCCCGACAGAGCCCAGTAGAGCCCGACAGAGCCCGACAGAGCCCGACAGAGGCCGACAGGGCCCGACAGAGCCCGACAGGGCCCGATAGGGCCCGACAGAGCCCGACAGGGCCCGACAGAGCCCGACAGAGGCCGACAGAGCCCGACAGAGCCCGACAGAGCCCGACAGAGCCCAGTAGAGCCCGACAGAGCCCGACAGGGCCCGACAGAGCCCGACAGGGCCCAGTAGAGCCCGACAGAGCCCGATAGAGCCCGACAGGGCCCGACAGGGCCCGACAGGGCCCAGTAGAGCCCGACAGAGCCCGACAGAGCCCGACAGAGCCCGACAGGGCCCTACAGAGCCCGACAGGGCCCGACAGAGCCCGACAGAGCCCAGTAGAGCTCGACAGAGCCCGACAGAGCCCGACAGAGCCCGACAGGGCCCTACAGAGCCCGACAGGGCCCGACAGAGCCCGACAGAGCCCAGTAGAGCTCGACAGAGCCCGACAGAGCCCGACAGAGCCCGACAGGGCCCGACAGAGCCCGACAGAGCCCAGTAGAGCTCGACAGAGCCCGACAGAGCCCGACAGAGCCCGACAGGGCCCGACAGAGCCCGACAGGGCCCGACAGGGCCCGACAGAGCCCGACAGAGCCCGAGAGAACCCGACAGAGCCCGACAGAGACCAGTAGAGCCCGACAGAGCCCGACAGGGCCCAGTAGAGCCCGACAGAGCCCGACAGAGCCCGACAAAGCCCGACAGGGCCCGCCAGAGCCCGACAGAGCCCGACAGAGCCCGACAGAGCCCAGTAGAGCCCGACAGGGCCCGACAGGGCCCGACAGAGCCCGACAGGGCCCGACAGGGCCCGACAGAGCCCGACAGGGCCCGACAGGGCCCGGTAGAGCCCGACAGAGCCCGACAGGGCCCGACAGAGCCCGACAGAGCCCGACAGGGCCCGACAGGGCCCGACAGAGCCCGACAGAGCCCGACAGGGCCCGACAGGGCCCGACAGAGCCCGACAGAGCCCGACAGGGCCCGACAGAGCCCGACAGAGCCCGACAGGGCCCAGTAGAGCCCGACAGAGCCCGACAGAGCCCGACAGAGCCCGACAGGGCCCGACAGAGCCCGACAGAGCCCAGTAGAGCTTGACAGAGCCCGACAGAGCCCGACAGGGCCCGACAGGGCCCGACAGGGCCCAGTAGAGCCCGACAGAGCCCGACAGAGCCCGACAGGGCCCGACAGGGCCCGACAGAGCCCGACAGAGCCCGACAGGGCCCAGTAGAGCCCAGTAGAACCCGACAGAGCCCGACAGAGCCCGACAGAGCCCGACAGAGCCCGACAGGGCCCGACAGAGCCCGACAGAGCCCGACAGGGCCCGACAGGGCCCGACAGAGCTCGACAGGGCCCGACAGGTCCCAACAGAGCCCGACAGAGCCCGACAGAGCCCGACAGGGCCCGACAGGGCCCGACAGAGCCCGACAGAACCCGACAGAGCCCGACAGAGCCCAGTAGAGCCCGACAGAGCCCGACAGAGCCCAGTAGAGCCCGACAGAGCCCGACAGAGCCCGACAGGGCCCAGTAGAGCCCGACAGAGCCCGACAGAGCCCGACAGGGCCCGACAGAGCCCGACAGAGCCGGACAGGGCCCAGTAGAGCCCGACAGAGCCCGACAGAGCCCGACAGGGCCCGACAGAGCCGGACAGGGCCCAGTAGAGCCCGACAGAGCCCGACAGAGCCCGACAGAGCCCGACAAAGCCCGACAGGGCCCGACAGGGCCCGACAGAGCCCGACAGAGCCCGACAGAGCCCAGTAGAGCTCGACAGAGCCCGACAGAGCCCGACAGGGCCCGACAGAGCCCGACAGGGCCCGACAGAGCCCGACAGAGCCCGACAGGGCCCGACAGGGCCCAGTAGAGCCCGACAGAGCCCGACAGGGCCCGACAGAGCCCGACAGAGGCGGACAGGGCCCAGTAGAGCCCGACAGAGCCCGACAGAGCCTGACAGAGCCCAACAGGGCCCGACAGAGCCCGACAGGGCCCGACAGAGCCCGACAGAGCCCAGTAGAGCTCGACAGAGCCCGACAGAGCCCGACAGGGCCCGACAGGGCCCGACAGGGCCCGACAGAGCCCGACAGAGCCCGACAGGGCCCGACAGGGCCCAGTAGAGCCCGACAGAGCCCGCCAGAGCCCGCCAGAGCCCGACAGGGCCCGACAGAGCCCGACAGAGCCCGACAGGGCCCGACAGAGCCCGACAGAGCCCGACAGGGTCCGACAGGGCCCGACAGAGCCCGACAGAGCCCGAAAGAGCCCGACAGGGCCCGACAGGGCCCGACAGATCCCGACAGGGCCCAGTAGAGCCCGACAGAGCCCGACAGAGCCCGACAGAGCCCGACAGGGCCCGACAGAGCCCGACAGAGCCCGACAGGGCCCAGTAGAGCCCAGTAGAACCCGACAGAGCCCGACAGAGCCCGACAGAGCCCGACAGAGCCCGACAGGGCCCGACAGAGCCCGACAGAGCCCGACAGGGCCCGACAGAGCCCGACAGAGCTCGACAGGGCCCGACAGGTCCCAACAGAGCCCGACAGAGCCCGACAGAGCCCGACAGGGCCCGACAGGGCCCGACAGAGCCCGACAGAACCCGACAGAGCCCGACAGAGCCCAGTAGAGCCCGACAGAGCCCGACAGGGCCCGACAGGGCCCAGTAGAGCCCGACAGAGCCCGACAGAGCCCGACAGAGCCCGACAGGGCCCGACAGAGCCCGACAGAGCCCGACAGGGCCCGACAGGGCCCGACAGAGCCCGACAGGGCCCGACAGAGCCCGACAGAGCCCGACAGGGCCCGACAGGGCCCAGTAGAGCCCGACAGAGCCCGACAGAGCCCGACAGAGCCCAGTAGAGCCCAGTAGAGCCCGACAGAGCCCGACAGGGCCCAGTAGAGACCGACAGAGCCCGACAGGGCCCAACAGAGCCCGACAGAGCCCGACAGAACCCGACAGGGCCCAGTAGAGCCCGACAGAGCCCGACAGAGCCCGACAGAGCCCGACAGCGCCCGACAGGGCCCAGTAGAGCCCGACAGAGCCCGACAGAGCCCGACAGAGCCCGACAGGGCCCGACAGAGCCCGACAGAGCCCGACAGGGCCCGACAGGGCCCAGTAGAGCCCGACAGAGCCCAACAGGGCCCGACAGAGCCCGACAGAGCCCGACAGAGCCCGACAGGGCCCAGTAGAGCCCGACAGAGCCCGACAGAGCCCGACAGAGCCCGACAGAGCCCGACAGGGCCCGACAGAGCCCGACAGAGCCCGACAGGGCCCGACAGAGCCCGACAGAGCCCGACAGGGCCCGACAGAGCCCGACAGAGCCCGACAGGGCCCAGTAGAGCCCGACAGAGCCCGACAGAGCCCGACAGAGCCCGACAGAGCCCAGTAGAGCCCGACAGAGCCCGACAGAGCCCGACAGAGGCCGACAGGGCCCGACAGAGCCCGACAGGGCCCGATAGGGCCCGACAGAGCCCGACAGGGCCCGACAGAGCCCGACAGAGGCCGACAGAGCCCGACAGAGCCCGACAGAGCCCGACAGAGCCCAGTAGAGCCCGACAGAGCCCGACAGGGCCCGACAGAGCCCGACAGGGCCCAGTAGAGCCCGACAGAGCCCGATAGAGCCCGACAGGGCCCGACAGGGCCCGACAGGGCCCAGTAGAGCCCGACAGAGCCCGACAGAGCCCGACAGAGCCCGACAGGGCCCTACAGAGCCCGACAGGGCCCGACAGAGCCCGACAGAGCCCAGTAGAGCTCGACAGAGCCCGACAGAGCCCGACAGAGCCCGACAGGGCCCTACAGAGCCCGACAGGGCCCGACAGAGCCCGACAGAGCCCAGTAGAGCTCGACAGAGCCCGACAGAGCCCGACAGAGCCCGACAGGGCCCGACAGAGCCCGACAGAGCCCAGTAGAGCTCGACAGAGCCCGACAGAGCCCGACAGAGCCCGACAGGGCCCGACAGAGCCCGACAGGGCCCGACAGGGCCCGACAGAGCCCGACAGAGCCCGAGAGAACCCGACAGAGCCCGACAGAGACCAGTAGAGCCCGACAGAGCCCGACAGGGCCCAGTAGAGCCCGACAGAGCCCGACAGAGCCCGACAAAGCCCGACAGGGCCCGACAGGGCCCGACATAGCCCGACAGAGTCCGACAGGGCCCGGTAGAGCCCGACAGAGCCCGCCAGAGCCCGACAGAGCCCGACAGAGCCCGACAGAGCCCAGTAGAGCCCGACAGGGCCCGACAGGGTCCGACAGAGCCCGACAGGGCCCGACAGGGCCCGACAGAGCCCGACAGGGCCCGACAGGGCCCGGTAGAGCCCGACAGAGCCCGACAGGGCCCGACAGAGCCCGACAGAGCCCGACAGGGCCCGACAGGGCCCGACAGAGCCCGACAGAGCCCGACAGGGCCCGACAGGGCCCGACAGAGCCCGACAGAGCCCGACAGGGCCCGACAGAGCCCGACAGAGCCCGACAGGGCCCAGTAGAGCCCGACAGAGCCCGACAGAGCCCGACAGAGCCCGACAGGGCCCGACAGAGCCCGACAGAGCCCAGTAGAGCTTGACAGAGCCCGACAGAGCCCGACAGGGCCCGACAGGGCCCGACAGGGCCCAGTAGAGCCCGACAGAGCCCGACAGAGCCCGACAGGGCCCGACAGGGCCCGACAGAGCCCGACAGAGCCCGACAGGGCCCAGTAGAGCCCAGTAGAACCCGACAGAGCCCGACAGAGCCCGACAGAGCCCGACAGAGCCCGACAGGGCCCGACAGAGCCCGACAGAGCCCGACAGGGCCCGACAGGGCCCGACAGAGCTCGACCGGGCCCGACAGGTCCCAACAGAGCCCGACAGAGCCCGACAGGGCCCGACAGGGCCCGACAGAGCCCGACAGAACCCGACAGAGCCCGACAGAGCCCAGTAGAGCCCGACAGAGCCCGACAGAGCCCAGTAGAGCCCGACAGAGCCCGACAGAGCCCGACAGGGCCCAGTAGAGCCCGACAGAGCCCGACAGAGCCCGACAGGGCCCGACAGAGCCCGACAGAGCCGGACAGGGCCCAGTAGAGCCCGACAGAGCCCGACAGAGCCCGACAGGGCCCGACAGAGCCGGACAGGGCCCAGTAGAGCCCGACAGAGCCCGACAGAGCCCGACAGAGCCCGACAAAGCCCGACAGGGCCCGACAGGGCCCGACAGAGCCCGACAGGGCCCGACAGAGCCCGCCAGAGCCCGACAGGGCCCAGTAGAGCTTGACAGAGCCCGACAGAGCCCGACAGAGCCCAACAGGGCCCGACAGAGCCCGACAGGGCCCGACAGAGCCCGACAGAGCCCAGTAGAGCTCGACAGAGCCCGACAGAGCCCGACAGGGCCCGACAGAGCCCGACAGGGCCCGACAGAGCCCGACAGAGCCCGACAGGGCCCGACAGGGCCCAGTAGAGCCCGACAGAGCCCGACAGGGCCCGACAGAGCCCGACAGAGGCGGACAGGGCCCAGTAGAGCCCGACAGAGCCCGACAGAGCCTGACAGAGCCCAACAGGGCCCGACAGAGCCCGACAGGGCCCGACAGAGCCCGACAGAGCCCAGTAGAGCTCGACAGAGCCCGACAGAGCCCGACAGGGCCCGACAGGGCCCGACAGGGCCCGACAGAGCCCGACAGAGCCCGACAGGGCCCGACAGGGCCCAGTAGAGCCCGACAGAGCCCGCCAGAGCCCGCCAGAGCCCGACAGGGCCCGACAGAGCCCGACAGAGCCCGACAGGGCCCGACAGAGCCCGACAGAGCCCGACAGGGTCCGACAGGGCCCGACAGAGCCCGACAGAGCCCGAAAGAGCCCGACAGGGCCCGACAGGGCCCGACAGATCCCGACAGGGCCCAGTAGAGCCCGACAGAGCCCGACAGAGCCCGACAGAGCCCGACAGGGCCCGACAGAGCCCGACAGGGCCCAGTAGAGCTCGACAGAGCCCGACAGAGCCCGACAGAGCCCGACAGAGCCCGACAGGGCCCAACAGGGCCCGACAGAGCCCGACAGAGCCCGACAGAGACCAGAAGAGCCCGACAGAGCCCGACAGAGCCCGACAGGGCCCGACAGGGCCCGACAGAGCCCGACAGAGCCCGAGGGAGCCCGACAGGGCCCAGTAGAGCCCAGTAGAACCCGACAGAGCCCGACAGAGCCCGACAGAGCCCGACAGAGTCCGACAGGGCCCGACAGGGCCCGACAGGGCCCGACAGAGCCCGACAGAGTCCGACAGGGCCCGACAGAGCCCGACAGGGCCCAACAGGGCCCGACAGAGCCCGACAGGGCCCGACAGGACCCGACAGAGCCCGACAGGGCCCAACAGGGCCCGACAGAGCTCGACAGGGCCCGACAGGGCCCGACAGAGCCCGACAGAGCCCGACAGAGCCCGACAGGGCCCAGTAGAGCCCGACAGAGCCCGACAGAACCCGACAGAGCCCGACAGAGCCCAGTAGAGCCCGACAGAGCCCGACAGGGCCCAGTAGAGCCCGACAGAGCCCGACGGAGCCCGGCAGAGCCCGACAGGGCCCGACAGAGCCCGACAGAGCCCGACAGGGCTCAGTAGAGCCCGACAGAGCCCGACAGAGCCCGACAGAGCCCGACAGGGCCCGACAGAGCCCGACAGAGCCCAGTAGAGCTTGACAGAGCCCGACAGAGCCCGACAGGGCCCGACAGGGCCCGACAGGGCCCAGTAGAGCCCGACAGAGCCCGACAGAGCCCGACAGGGCCCGACAGGGGCCGACAGAGCCCGACAGAGCCCGACAGGGCCCAGTAGAGCCCAGTAGAACCCGACAGAGCCCGACAGAGCCCGACAGAGCCCGACAGAGCCCGACAGGGCCCGACAGAGCCCGACAGAGCCCGACAGGGCCCGACAGAGCCCGACAGAGCTCGACAGGGCCCGACAGGTCCCAACAGAGCCCGACAGAGCCCGACAGAGCCCGACAGGGCCCGACAGGGCCCGACAGAGCCCGACAGAACCCGACAGAGCCCGACAGAGCCCAGTAGAGCCCGACAGAGCCCGACAGGGCCCGACAGGGCCCAGTAGAGCCCGACAGAGCCCGACAGAGCCCGACAGAGCCCGACAGGGCCCGACAGAGCCCGACAGAGCCCGACAGGGCCCGACAGGGCCCGACAGAGCCCGACAGGGCCCGACAGAGCCCGACAGGGCCCGACAGGGCCCAGTAGAGCCCGACAGAGGCCGACAGAGCCCGACAGAGCCCGACAGGGCCCGACAGGGCCCAGTAGAGCCCGACAGAGCCCGACAGAGCCCGACAGAGCCCAGTAGAGCCCAGTAGAGCCCGACAGAGCCCGACAGGGCCCAGTAGAGCCCGACAGAGCCCGACAGGGCCCGACAGAGCCCGACAGAGCCCGACAGAACCCGACAGGGCCCAGTAGAGCCCGACAGAGCCCGACAGAGCCCGACAGAGCCCGACAGCGCCCGACAGGGCCCAGTAGAGCCCGACAGAGCCCGACAGAGCCCGACAGAGCCCGACAGGGCCCGACAGAGCCCGACAGAGCCCGACAGGGCCCGACAGGGCCCAGTAGAGCCCGACAGAGCCCAACAGGGCCCGACAGAGCCCGACAGAGCCCGACAGAGCCCGACAGGGCCCAGTAGAGCCCGACAGAGCCCGACAGAGCCCGACAGAGCCCGACAGGGCCCGACAGAGCCCGACAGAGCCCGACAGGGCCCAGTAGAGCCCGACAGAGCCCGACAGAGCCCGACAGAGCCCGACAGAGCCCAGTAGAGCCCGACAGAGCCCGACAGAGCCCGACAGAGGCCGACAGGGCCCGACAGAGCCCGACAGGGCCCGATAGGGCCCGACAGAGCCCGACAGGGCCCGACAGAGCCCGACAGAGCCCGACAGAGCCCGACAGAGCCCAGTAGAGCCCGACAGAGCCCGACAGGGCCCGACAGAGCCCGACAGGGCCCAGTAGAGCCCGACAGAGCCCGATAGAGCCCGACAGGGCCTGACAGGGCCCGACAGGGCCCAGTAGAGCCCGACAGAGCCCGACAGAGCCCGACAGAGCCCGACAGGGCCCTACAGAGCCCGACAGGGCCCGACAGAGCCCGACAGAGCCCAGTAGAGCTCGACAGAGCCCGACAGAGCCCGACAGAGCCCGACAGGGCCCTACAGAGCCCGACAGGGCCCGACAGAGCCCGACAGAGCCCAGTAGAGCTCGACAGAGCCCGACAGAGCCCGACAGAGCCCGACAGGGCCCGACAGAGCCCGACAGAGCCCAGTAGAGCTCGACAGAGCCCGACAGAGCCCGACAGAGCCCGACAGGGCCCGACAGAGCCCGACAGGGCCCGACAGGGCCCGACAGAGCCCGACAGAGCCCGAGAGAACCCGACAGAGCCCGACAGAGACCAGTAGAGCCCGACAGAGCCCGACAGGGCCCAGTAGAGCCCGACAGAGCCCGACAGAGCCCGACAGAGCCCGACAGGGCCCGACAGGGCCCGACATAGCCCGACAGAGTCCGACAGGGCCCGGTAGAGCCCGCCAGAGCCCGCCAGAGCCCGCCAGAGCCCGACAGAGCCCAGTAGAGCCCGACAGGGCCCGACAGGGTCCGACAGAGCCCGAAAGGGCCCGACAGGGCCCGACAGAGCCCGACAGGGCCCGACAGGGCCCTGTAGAGCCCGACAGAGCCCGCCAGAGCCCGACAGGGCCCGACAGAGCCCGACAGAGCCCGACAGGGCCCGACAGGGCCCGACAGAGCCCGACAGAGCCCGACAGGGCCCGACAGGGCCCGACAGAGCCCGACAGAGCCCGACAGGGCCCGACAGAGCCCGACAGGGCCCAGTAGAGCCCGACAGAGCCCGACAGAGCCCGACAGAGCCCGACAGGGCCCGACAGGGCCCGACAGGGCCCATTAGAGCCCGACAGAGCCCGACAGAGCCCGACAGAGCCCGACAGGGCCCGACAGAGCCCGACAGGGCCCGACAGGGCCCGACAGGGCCCGACAGAGCCCAGTAGAGCCCGACAGAGCCCGACAGGGCCCGACAGGGCCCAGTAGAACCCGACAGAGCCCGACAGAGCCCGACAGAGCCCGACAGGGCCCGACAGAGCCCGACAGAGCCCGACAGGGCCCGACAGGGCCCAGTAGAGCCCGACAGAGCCCGACAGGGCCCAGTAGAGCCCGACAGAGCCCGACAGGGCCCGACAGAGCCCGACAGAGCCCGACAGAACCCGACAGGGCCCAGTAGAGCCCGACAGAGCCCGACAGAGCCCGACAGAGCCCGACAGCGCCCGACAGGGCCCAGTAGAGCCCGACAGAGCCCGACAGAGCCCGACAGAGCCCGACAGGGCCCGACAGAGCCCGACAGAGCCCGACAGGGCCCGACAGGGCCCAGTAGAGCCCGACAGAGCCCAACAGGGCCCGACAGAGCCCGACAGAGCCCGACAGAGCCCGACAGGGCCCAGTAGAGCCCGACAGAGCCCGACAGAGCCCGACAGAGCCCGACAGGGCCCGACAGAGCCCGACAGAGCCCGACAGGGCCCGACAGAGCCCGACAGAGCCCGACAGGGCCCAGTAGAGCCCGACAGAGCCCGACAGAGCCCGACAGAGCCCGACAGAGCCCAGTAGAGCCCGACAGAGCCCGACAGAGCCCGACAGAGGCCGACAGGGCCCGACAGAGCCCGACAGGGCCCGATAGGGCCCGACAGAGCCCGACAGGGCCCGACAGAGCCCGACAGAGCCCGACAGAGCCCGACAGAGCCCAGTAGAGCCCGACAGAGCCCGACAGGGCCCGACAGAGCCCGACAGGGCCCAGTAGAGCCCGACAGAGCCCGATAGAGCCCGACAGGGCCTGACAGGGCCCGACAGGGCCCAGTAGAGCCCGACAGAGCCCGACAGAGCCCGACAGAGCCCGACAGGGCCCTACAGAGCCCGACAGGGCCCGACAGAGCCCGACAGAGCCCAGTAGAGCTCGACAGAGCCCGACAGAGCCCGACAGAGCCCGACAGGGCCCTACAGAGCCCGACAGGGCCCGACAGAGCCCGACAGAGCCCAGTAGAGCTCGACAGAGCCCGACAGAGCCCGACAGAGCCCGACAGGGCCCGACAGAGCCCGACAGAGCCCAGTAGAGCTCGACAGAGCCCGACAGAGCCCGACAGAGCCCGACAGGGCCCGACAGAGCCCGACAGGGCCCGACAGGGCCCGACAGAGCCCGACAGAGCCCGAGAGAACCCGACAGAGCCCGACAGAGACCAGTAGAGCCCGACAGAGCCCGACAGGGCCCAGTAGAGCCCGACAGAGCCCGACAGAGCCCGACAGAGCCCGACAGGGCCCGACAGGGCCCGACATAGCCCGACAGAGTCCGACAGGGCCCGGTAGAGCCCGCCAGAGCCCGCCAGAGCCCGCCAGAGCCCGACAGAGCCCAGTAGAGCCCGACAGGGCCCGACAGGGTCCGACAGAGCCCGAAAGGGCCCGACAGGGCCCGACAGAGCCCGACAGGGCCCGACAGGGCCCGGTAGAGCCCGACAGAGCCCGCCAGAGCCCGACAGGGCCCGACAGAGCCCGACAGAGCCCGACAGGGCCCGACAGGGCCCGACAGAGCCCGACAGAGCCCGACAGGGCCCGACAGGGCCCGACAGAGCCCGACAGAGCCCGACAGGGCCCGACAGAGCCCGACAGAGCCCGACAGGGCCCAGTAGAGCCCGACAGAGCCCGACAGAGCCCGACAGAGCCCGACAGGGCCCGACAGGGCCCGACAGGGCCCATTAGAGCCCGACAGAGCCCGACAGAGCCCGACAGAGCCCGACAGGGCCCGACAGAGCCCGACAGGGCCCGACAGGGCCCGACAGGGCCCGACAGAGCCCAGTAGAGCCCGACAGAGCCCGACAGGGCCCGACAGGGCCCAGTAGAACCCGACAGAGCCCGACAGAGCCCGACAGAGCCCGACAGGGCCCGACAGAGCCCGACAGAGCCCGACAGGGCCCGACAGGGCCCGACAGAGCCCGACAGGGCCCGACAGAGCCCGACAGGGCCCGACAGGGCCCAGTAGAGCCCGACAGAGCCCGACAGAGCCCGACAGAGCCCGACAGGGCCCGACAGGGCCCAGTAGAGCCCGACAGAGCCCGACAGAGCCCGACAGAGCCCAGTAGAGCCCAGTAGAGCCCGACAGAGCCTGACAGGGCCCAGTAGAGCCCGACAGAGCCCGACAGGGCCCGACAGAGCCCGACAGAGCCCGACAGAGCCCGACAGAGCCCAGTAGAGCTTGACAGAGCCCAACAGAGCCCGACAGGGCCCGACAGGGCCCGACAGGGCCCAGTAGAGCCCGACAGAGCCCGACAGAGCCCGACAGGGCCCGACAGGGCCCGACAGAGCCCGACAGAGCCCGACAGGGCCCAGTAGAGCCCAGTAGAACCCGACAGAGCCCGACAGAGCCCGACAGAGCCCGACAGAGCCCGACAGGGCCCGACAGAGCCCGACAGAGCCCGACAGGGCCCGACAGGGCCCGACAGAGCTCGACAGGGCCCGACAGGTCCCAACAGAGCCCGACAGAGCCCGACAGAGCCCGACAGGGCCCGACAGGGCCCGACAGAGCCCGACAGAACCCGACAGAGCCCGACAGAGCCCAGTAGAGCCCGACAGAGCCCGACAGAGCCCAGTAGAGCCCGACAGAGCCCGACAGAGCCCGACAGGGCCCAGTAGAGCCCGACAGAGCCCGACAGAGCCCGACAGGGCCCGACAGAGCCCGACAGAGCCGGACAGGGCCCAGTAGAGCCCGACAGAGCCCGACAGAGCCCGACAGGGCCCGACAGAGCCGGACAGGGCCCAGTAGAGCCCGACAGAGCCCGACAGAGCCCGACAGAGCCCGACAAAGCCCGACAGAGCCCGACAGGGCCCGACAGAGCCCGACAGGGCCCGACAGAGCCCGCCAGAGCCCGACAGGGCCCAGTAGAGCTTGACAGAGCCCGACAGAGCCCGACAGAGCCCAACAGGGCCCGACAGAGCCCGACAGGGCCCGACAGAGCCCGACAGAGCCCAGTAGAGCTCGACAGAGCCCGACAGAGACCGACAGGGCCCGACAGAGCCCGACAGGGCCCGACAGAGCCCGACAGAGCCCGACAGGGCCCGACAGGGCACAGTAGAGCCCGACAGAGCCCGACAGGGCCCGACAGAGCCCGACAGAGCCGGACAGGGCCCAGTAGAGCCCGACAGAGCCCGACAGAGCCCGACAGAGCCCGACAAAGCCCGACAGGGCCCGACAGGGCCCGACAGAGCCCGACAGGGCCCGACAGAGCCCGACAGAGCCCGACAGGGCCGACAGGGCCCGACAGAGCCCGACAGAGCCCGACAGAGCCCGACAGGGCCCAGTAGAGCTTGACAGAGCCCGACAGAGCCTGACAGAGCCCAACAGGGCCCGACAGAGCCCGACAGGGCCCGACAGAGCCCGACAGAGCCCAGTAGAGCTCGACAGAGCCCGACAGAGCCCGACAGGGCCCGACAGGGCCCGACAGGGCCCGACAGAGCCCGACAGAGCCCGACAGGGCCCGACAGGGCCCAGTAGAGCCCGACAGAGCCCGCCAGAGCCCGCCAGAGCCCGACAGGGCCCGACAGAGCCCGACAGAGCCCGACAGGGCCCGACAGAGCCCGACAGAGCCCGACAGAGCCCGACAGGGCCCAGTAGAGCCCGACAGAGCCCGCCAGAGCCCGCCAGAGCCCGACAGGGCCCGACAGAGCCCGACAGAGCCCGACAGGGCCCGACAGGGCCCGACAGAGCCCGACAGAGCCCGAAAGTGCCCGACAGGGCCCGACAGGGCCCGACAGAACCCGACAGGGCCCAGTAGAGCCCGACAGAGCCCGACAGAGCCCGACAGAGCCCGACAGGGCCCGACAGAGCCCGACAGGGCCCAGTAGAGCTCGACAGAGCCCGACAGAGCCCGACAGAGCCCGACAGAGCCCGACAGGGCCCAACAGGGCCCGACAGAGCCCGACAGAGCCCGACAGAGACCAGAAGAGCCCGACAGAGCCCGACAGAGCCCGACAGAGCCCGACCGAGCCCGACCGAGCCCGACAGGGCCCGACAGAGCCCGACAGAGCCCGACAGAGCCCGACAGAGCCCGACAGGGCCCAGTAGAGCCCAGTAGAACCCGACAGAGCCTGACAGAGCCCGACAGAGCCCGACAGAGTCCGACAGGGCCCGACAGGGCCCGACAGGGCCCGACAGAGCCCGACAGAGTCCGACAGGGCCCGACAGAGCCCGACAGGGCCCAACAGCGCCCGACAGAGCCCGACAGGGACCGACAGGACCCGACAGAGCCCGACAGGGCCCAACAGGGCCCGACAGAGCTCGACAGGGCCCGACAGGGCCCGACAGAGCCCGACAGAGCCCGACAGAGCCCGACAGGGCCCGACAGGGCCCGACAGAGCCCGACAGAACCCGACAGAGCCCGACAGAGCCCAGTAGAGCCCGACAGAGCCCGACAGAGCCCGACAGGGCCCAGTAGAGCCCGACAGAGCCCGACGGAGCCCGGCAGAGCCCGACAGGGCCCGACAGAGCCCGACAGAGCCCGACAGGGCCCAGTAGAGCCCGACAGAGCCCGACAGAGCCCGACAGAGCCCGACAGGGCCCGACAGAGCCCGACAGAGCCCAGTAGAGCTTGACAGAGCCCGACAGAGCCCGACAGGGCCCGACAGGGCCCGACAGGGCCCAGTAGAGCCCGACAGAGCCCGACAGAGCCCGACAGGGCCCGACAGGGCCCGACAGAGCCCGACAGAGCCCGACAGGGCACAGTAGAGCCCAGTAGAACCCGACAGAGCCCGACAGAGCCCGACAGAGCCCGACAGAGCCCGACAGGGCCCGACAGAGCCCGACAGAGCCCGACAGGGCCCGACAGAGCCCGACAGAGCTCGACAGGGCCCGACAGGTCCCAACAGAGCCCGACAGAGCCCGACAGAGCCCGACAGGGCCCGACAGGGCCCGACAGAGCCCGACAGAGCCCAGTAGAGCCCGACAGAGCCCGACAGAGCCCGACAGGGCCCAGTAGAGCCCGACAGAGCCCGACAGAGCCCGACAGGGCCCGACAGAGCCCGACAGAGCCGGACAGGGCCCAGTAGAGCCCGACAGAGCCCGACAGAGCCCGACAGGGTCCGACAGAGCCGGACAGGGCCCAGTAGAGCCCGACAGAGCCCGACAGAGCCCGACAGAGCCCGACAAAGCCCGACAGGGCCCGACAGGGCCCGACAGAGCCCGACAGGGCCCGACAGAGCCCGCCAGAGCCCGACAGGGCCCAGTAGAGCTTAACAGAGCCCGACAGAGCCCGACAGAGCCCAACAGGGCCCGACAGAGCCCGACAGAGCCCAGTAGAGCTCGACAGAGCCCGACAGAGCCCGACAGGGCCCGACAGAGCCCGACAGGGCCCGACAGAGCCCGACAGAGCCCGACAGGGCCCGACAGGGCCCAGTAGAGCCCGACAGAGCCCGACAGGGCCCGACAGAGCCCGACAGAGCCCGACAGAGCCCGACAGAGCCCGACAGGGCCCGACAGAGCCCGACAGAGCCGGACAGGGCCCAGTAGAGCCCGACAGAGCCCGACAGAGCCCGACAGAGCCCGACAAAGCCCGACAGGGCCCGACAGGGCCCGACAGAGCCCGACAGGGCCCGACAGAGCCCGACAGAGCCCGACAGGGCCCGACAGGGCCCGACAGAGCCCGACAGAGCCCGACAGGGCCCAGTAGAGCTTGACAGAGCCCGACAGAGCCCGACAGAGCCCAACAGGGCCGACAGAGCCCGACAGGGCCCGACAGAGCCCGACAGAGCCCAGTAGAGCTCGACAGAGCCCGAACAGGCCCGACAGGCCCGACAGGGCCCGACAGGGCCCAGTAGAGCCCGACAGAGCCCGCCAGAGCCCGCCAGAGCCCGACAGGGCCCGACAGAGCCCGACAGAGGCCCGACAGGGCCCGACAGAGCCCGACAGAGCCCGACAGAGCCCGACAGGGCCCGACAGAGCCCGACAGAGCCCGAAAGAGCCCGACAGGGCCCGACAGGGCCCGACAGAACCCGACAGGGCCCAGTAGAGCCCGACAGAGCCCGACAGAGCCCGACAGAGCCCGACAGAGCCCGACAGAGCCCGGCAGGGCCCAGTAGAGCTCGACAGAGCCCGACAGAGCCCGACAGGGCCCGACAGGGCCCAGTAGAGCCCGACAGAGCCCGACAGAGCCCGACAGGGCCCAACAGGGCCCGACAGAGCCCGACAGAGCCCGACAGAGACCAGAAGAGCCCGACAGAGCCCGACAGAGCCCGACAGAGCCCGACCGAGCCCGACCGAGCCCGACAGGGCCCGACAGAGCCCGACAGAGCCCGACAGAGCCCGACAGGCCCAGTAGAGCCCAGTAGAACCCGACAGAGCCCGACAGAGCCCGACAGAGCCCGACAGAGTCCGACAGGGCCCGACAGGGCCCGACAGGGCCCGACAGAGCCCGACAGAGTCCGACAGGGCCGACAGAGCCCGACAGGGCCCAACAGGGCCCGACAGAGCCCGACAGGGCCCGACAGGACCCGACAGAGCCCGACAGGGCCCAACAGGGCCCGACAGAGCTCGACAGGGCCCGACAGGGCCCGACAGAGCCCGACAGAGCCCGACAGAGCCCGACAGGGCCCGACAGGGCCCGACAGAGCCCGACAGAACCCGACAGAGCCCGACAGAGCCCAGTAGAGCCCGACAGAGCCCGACAGAGCCCGACAGGGCCCAGTAGAGCCCGACAGAGCCCGACGGAGCCCGGCAGAGCCTGACAGGGCCCGACAGAGCCCGACAGAGCCCGACAAAGCCCGACAGGGCCCGACAGGGCCCGACAGAGCCCGACAGAGCCCGACAAAGCCCGACAGGGCCCGACAGGGCCCGACAGAGCCCGACAGAGCCCGACAGAGCCCGACAGGGCCCGACAGAGCCCGACAGGGCCCAGTAGAGCCCGACAGAGCCCGACAGAGCCCGACAGAGCCCGACAGGGCCCTAGAGAGCCCGACAGGGCCCGACAGAGCCCGACAGACCCCGACAGGGCCCGACAGAGCCCGACAGAGCCCAGTAGAGCTCGACAGAGCCGACAGAGCCCGACAGGGCCCGACAGGGCCCAGTAGAGCCCGACAGAGCCCGACAGAGCCCGACAGGGCCTGAGAGGGTCCGACAGAGCCCGACAGAGCCCGACAGGGCCCGACAGGGCCCAGTAGAGCCCGACAGAGCCCGACAGAGCCCGACAGGGCCTGAGAGGGTCCGACAGGGCCCGACAGAGCCCGACAGAGACCAGTAGAGCCCGACAGAGCCCGACAGGGCCCGACAGAGCCCGACAGAGCCCAGTAGAGCCCGACAGAGCCCGACAGAGCCCGACAGAGCCCGACAGGGCCCAGTAGAGCCCAGTAGAACCCGACAGAGCCCAATAGAGCCCGACAGAGCCCGACAGAGCCCGACAGAGCCCGACAGGGCCCGACAGAGCCCGACAGGGCCCGACAGGGCCCGACAGAGCCCGACAGAGCTCGACAGGGCCCGACAGGTCCCAACAGAGCCCGACAGAGCCCGACAGAGCCCGACAGGGCCCGACAGGGCCCGACAGAGCCCGACAGAACCCGACAGAGCCCGACAGAGCCCAGTAGAGCCCGACAGAGCCCGACAGAGCCCAGTAGAGCCCGACAGAGCCCGACAGAGCCCGACAGGGCCCAGTAGAGCCCGACAGAGCCCGACAGAGCCCGACAGGGCCCGACAGAGCCGACAGAGCCGGACAGGGCCCAGTAGAGCCCGACAGAGCCCGACAGAGCCCGACAGGGTCCGACAGAGCCGGACAGGGCCCAGTAGAGCCCGACAGAGCCCGACAGAGCCCGACAGAGCCCGACAAAGCCCGACAGGGCCCGACAGGGCCCGACAGAGCCCGACAGGGCCCGACAGAGCCCGCCAGAGCCCGACAGGGCCCAGTAGAGCTTAACAGAGCCCGACAGAGCCCGACAGAGCCCAACAGGGCCCGACAGAGGCCCGACAGAGCCCAGTAGAGCTCGACAGAGCCCGACAGAGCCCGACAGGGCCCGACAGAGCCCGACAGGGCCCGACAGAGCCCGACAGAGCCCGACAGGGCCCGACAGGGCCCAGTAGAGCCCGACAGAGCCCGACAGGGCCCGACAGAGCCCGACAGAGCCCGACAGAGCCCGACAGAGCCCGACAGGGCCCGGACAGAGCCCGACAGAGCCGGACAGGGCCCAGTAGAGCCCGACAGAGCCCGACAGAGCCCGACAGAGCCCGACAAAGCCCGACAGGGCCCGACAGGGCCCGACAGAGCCCGACAGGGCCCGACAGAGCCCGACAGAGCCCGACAGGGCCCGACAGGGCCCGACAGAGCCCGACAGAGCCCGACAGGGCCCAGTAGAGCTTGACAGAGCCCGACAGAGCCCGACAGAGCCCAACAGGGCCCGACAGAGCCCGACAGGGCCCGACAGAGCCCGACAGAGCCCAGTAGAGCTCGACAGAGCCCGACAGAGCCCGACAGGGCCGACAGGGCCCGACAGGGCCCAGTAGAGCCCGACAGAGCCCGCCAGAGCCCGCCAGAGCCCGACAGGGCCCGACAGAGCCCGACAGAGCCCGACAGGGCCCGACAGAGCCCGACAGAGCCCGACAGAGCCCGACAGGGCCCGACAGAGCCCGACAGGGCCCAGTAGAGCCCGACAGAGCCCGACAGAGCCCGACAGAGCCCAGTAGAACCCGACAGAGCCCGACAGAGCCCGACAGGGCCCTACAGAGCCCGACAGAGCCCGACAGGGCCCGACAGAGCCCGACAGAGCCCGACAGGGCCCAGTAGAGGCCCGACAGAGCCCGACAGAGCCCGACAGAGCCCGACAGGGCCCGACAGAGCCCGGCAGGGCCCAGTAGAGCTCGACAGAGCCCGACAGAGCCCGACAGGGCCCGACAGGGCCCGACAGGGCCCGACAGGGCCCAGTAGAGCCCGACAGAGCCGACAGAGCCCGACAGAGCCCGACAGGGCCCGACAGAGCCCGGCAGGGCCCAGTAGAGCTCGACAGAGCCCGACAGAGCCCGACAGGGCCCGACAGGGCCCGACAGGGCCCGACAGGGCCCAGTAGAGCCCGACAGAGCCCGACAGAGCCCGACAGGGCCCAACAGGGCCCGACAGAGCCCGACAGAGCCCGACAGAGACCAGAAGAGCCCGACAGAGCCCGACAGAGCCCGACAGAGCCCGACCGAGCCCGACCGAGCCCGACAGGGCCCGACAGAGCCCGACAGAGCCCGACAGAGCCCGACAGGGCCCAGTAGAGCCCAGTAGAACCCGACAGAGCCCGACAGAGCCCGACAGAGCCCGACAGAGTCCGACAGGGCCCGACAGGGCCCGACAGGGCCCGACAGAGCCCGACAGAGTCCGACAGGGCCCGACAGAGCCCGACAGGGCCCAACAGGGCCCGACAGAGCCCGACAGGGCCCGACAGGACCCGACAGAGCCCGACAGGGCCCAACAGGGCCCGACAGAGCTCGACAGGGCCCGACAGGGCCCGACAGAGCCCGACAGAGCCCGACAGAGCCCGACAGGGCCCGACAGGGCCCGACAGAGCCCGACAGAACCCGACAGAGCCCGACAGAGCCCAGTAGAGCCCGACAGAGCCCGACAGAGCCCGACAGGGCCCAGTAGAGCCCGACAGAGCCCGACGGAGCCCGGCAGAGCCTGACAGGGCCCGACAGAGCCCGACAGAGCCCGACAAAGCCCGACAGGGCCCGACAGGGCCCGACAGAGCCCGACAGAGCCCGACAAAGCCCGACAGGGCCCGACAGGGCCCGACAGAGCCCGACAGAGCCCGACAGAGCCCGACAGGGCCCGACAGAGCCCGACAGGGCCCAGTAGAGCCCGACAGAGCCCGACAGAGCCCGACAGAGCCCAGTAGAACCCGACAGAGCCCGACAGAGCCCGACAGGGCCCTACAGAGCCCGACAGAGCCCGACAGGGCCCGACAGAGCCCGACAGAGCCCGACAGGGCCCTACAGAGCCCGACAGGGCCCGACAGAGCCCGACAGGGCCCGACAGAGCCCGACAGAGCCCAGTAGAGCTCGACAGAGCCCGACAGAGCCCGACAGGGCCCGACAGGGCCCAGTAGAGCCCGACAGAGCCCGAACAGAGCCCGACAGGGCCTGAGAGGGTCCGACAGAGCCCGACAGAGCCCGACAGGGCCCGACAGGGCCCAGTAGAGCCCGACAGAGCCCGACAGAGCCCGACAGGGCCTGAGGAGGGTCCGACAGGGCCCGACAGAGCCCGACAGAGACCAGTAGAGCCCGACAGAGCCCGACAGGGCCCGACAGAGCCCGACAGAGCCCAGTAGAGCCCGACAGAGCCCGACAGAGCCCGACAGAGCCCGACAGGGCCCAGTAGAGCCCAGTAGAACCCGACAGAGCCCAATTAGAGCCCGACAGAGCCCGACAGAGCCCGACAGAGCCCGACAGGGCCCGACAGAGCCCGACCAGGGCCCGACAGGGCCCGACAGAGCCCGACAGAGCCCGACAGAACCCGACAGAGCCCGACAGAGACCAGTAGAGCCCGACAGAGCCCGACAGAGCCCAGTAGAGCCCACAGAGCCTGACAGAGCCCGACAGAGCCCGACAGAGCCCGACAGGGCCCGACAGGGCCCGACAGATCCAAACAGAGCCCGACAGGGCCCAGTAGAACCCGACAGAGCAAGACAGAGCCCGACAGGGCCCGACAGGGCCCGACAGGGCCCGACAGAGCCCGACAGAGTCCGACAGGGCCCGGTAGAGCCCGACAGAGCCCCCAGAGCCCGACAGGGCCCGACAGGGCCCGGTAGAGCCCGACAGAGCCCGCCAGAGCCCGACAGGGGCCCGACAGAGCCCGACAGAGCCCGACAGGGCCCGACAGGGCCCGGACAGAGCCCGACAGAGCCCGACAGGGCCCGACAGAGCCCGACAGAGCCCGACAGGGGCCCGACAGAGCCCGACAGAGCCCGACAGGGCCCGACAGGGCCCGACAGGGCCCAGTAGAGCCCGACAGAGCCCGACAGGAGCCCGACAGGGCCGACAGAGCCCGACAGAGCCCGACAGAGCCCGACAGGGCCCAGTAGAGCCCAGTAGAACCCGGACAGAGCCCGACAGAGCCCGACAGAGCCCGACAGAGCCCGACAGGGCCCGACAGAGCCAACAGAGCCGACAGGGCCCGACAGGGCCCGACAGAGCTCGACAGGGCCCGACAGGTCCAACAGCCCGACAGAGCCCGACAGAAGCCCGACAGAGCCCGACAGGGCCCAGTAGAGCCCAGTAGAACCCGACAGAGCCAATAGAGCCCGACAGAGCCCGACAGAGCCCGACAGAGCCCGACAGGGCCCGACAGAGCCCGACAGGGCCCGACAGGGCCCGACAGAGCCCGACAGAGCCCGACAGGGCCCACAGGTCCCAACAGAGCCCGACAGAGCCCGACAGAGCCCGACAGGGCCCCGACAGAGCCCGACAGAACCCGACAGAGCCCGACAGAGCCCAGAGGTAGAGCCCGACAGAGCCCGACAGAGCCCAGTAGAGCCCGACAGAGCCCGACAGAGCCCGACAGGGCCCAGTAGAGCCCGACAGAGCCCGACAGAGCCCGACAGGGCCCGACAGAGCCCGACAGAGCCGGACAGGGCCCAGTAGAGCCCGACAGAGCCCGACAGAGCCCGACAGGGTCCGACAGAGCCGGACAGGGCCCAGTAGAGCCCGACAGAGCCCGACAGAGCCCGACAGAGCCCGACAAAGCCCGACAGGGCCCGACAGGGCCCGACAGAGCCCGACAGGGCCCGACAGAGCCCGCCAGAGCCCGACAGGGCCCAGTAGAGCTTAACAGAGCCCGACAGAGCCCGACAGAGCCCAACAGGGCCCGACAGAGGCCCGACAGAGCCCAGTAGAGCTCGACAGAGCCCGACAGAGCCCGACAGGGCCCGACAGAGCCCGGACAGAGCCCGACAGAGCCCGACAGAGCCCGACAGGGCCCGACAGAGCCCGACAGAGCCCGACAGAGCCCGACAGAGCCCGACAGGGCCCGACAGAGCCCGACAGAGCCGGACAGGGCCCAGTAGAGCCGACAGAGCCCGACTGAGCCCGACAGAGCCCGACAAAGCCCGACAGGGCCCGACAGGGCCCGACAGAGCCCGACAGGGCCCGGACAGAGCCCGACAGAGCCCGACAGGGCCCGACAGGGCCCGACAGAGCCCGACAGAGCCCGACAGGGCCCAGTAGAGCTTGACAGAGCCCGACAGAGCCCGACAGAGCCCAACAGGGCCCGACAGAGCCCGACAGGGCCCGACAGAGCCCGACAGAGCCCAGTAGAGGCTCGACAGAGCCCGACAGAGCCCGACAGGGCCCGACAGGGCCGACAGGGCCCAGTAGAGCCCGACAGAGCCCGCCAGAGCCCGCCAGGAGCCCGACAGGGCCCCGACAGAGCCCGACAGAGCCCGACAGGGCCCGACAGAGCCCGACAGAGCCCGACAGTGCCCCGACAGGGCCCGACAGAGCCCGACAGGGCCCAGTAGAGCCCGACAGAGCCCGACAGAGCCCGACAGAGCCCAGTAGAACCCGACAGAGCCCCGACAGAGCCCGACAGGGCCCTACAGAGCCCGACAGAGCCCGACAGGGCCCGACAGAGCCCGACAGAGCCCGACAGGGCCCAGTAGAGCCCGACAGAGCCCGACAGAGCCCGACAGAGCCCGACAGGGCCCGACAGAGCCCGGCAGGGCCCAGTAGAGCTCGACAGAGCCCGACAGAGCCCGACAGGGCCCGACAGGGCCCGACAGGGCCCGACAGGGCCCAGTAGAGCCCGACAGAGCCCGACAGAGCCCGACAGAGCCCGACAGGGCCCGACAGAGCCCGGCAGGGCCCAGTAGAGCTCGACAGAGCCCGACAGAGCCCGACAGGGCCCGACAGGGCCCGACAGGGCCCGACAGGGCCCAGTAGAGCCCGACAGAGCCCGACAGAGCCCGACAGGGCCCAACAGGGCCCGACAGAGCCCGACAGAGCCCGACAGAGACCAGAAGAGCCCGACAGAGCCCGACAGAGCCCGACAGAGCCCGACCGAGCCCGACCGAGCCCGACAGGGCCCGACAGAGCCCGACAGAGCCCGACAGAGCCCGACAGGGCCCAGTAGAGCCCAGTAGAACCCGACAGAGCCCGACAGAGCCCGACAGAGCCCGACAGAGTCCGACAGGGCCCGACAGGGCCCGACAGGGCCCGACAGAGCCCGACAGAGTCCGACAGGGCCCGACAGAGCCCGACAGGGCCCAACAGGGCCCGACAGAGCCCGACAGGGCCCGACAGGACCCGACAGAGCCCGACAGGGCCCAACAGGGCCCGACAGAGCTCGACAGGGCCCGACAGGGCCCGACAGAGCCCGACAGAGCCCGACAGAGCCCGACAGGGCCCGACAGGGCCCGACAGAGCCCGACAGAACCCGACAGAGCCCGACAGAGCCCAGTAGAGCCCGACAGAGCCCGACAGAGCCCGACAGGGCCCAGTAGAGCCCGACAGAGCCCGACGGAGCCCGGCAGAGCCTGACAGGGCCCGACAGAGCCCGACAGAGCCCGACAAAGCCCGACAGGGCCCGACAGGGCCCGACAGAGCCCGACAGAGCCCGACAAAGCCCGACAGGGCCCGACAGGGCCCGACAGAGCCCGACAGAGCCCGACAGAGCCCGACAGGGCCCGACAGAGCCCGACAGGGCCCAGTAGAGCCCGACAGAGCCCGACAGAGCCCGACAGAGCCCAGTAGAACCCGACAGAGCCCGACAGAGCCCGACAGGGCCCTACAGAGCCCGACAGAGCCCGACAGGGCCCGACAGAGCCCGACAGAGCCCGACAGGGCCCTACAGAGCCCGACAGGGCCCGACAGAGCCCGACAGGGCCCGACAGAGCCCGACAGAGCCCGACAGGGCCCGACAGAGCCCGACAGAGCCCAGTAGAGCTCGACAGAGCCCGACAGAGCCCGACAGGGCCCGACAGGGCCCAGTAGAGCCCGACAGAGCCCGACAGAGCCCGACAGGGCCTGAGAGGGTCCGACAGAGCCCGACAGAGCCCGACAGGGCCCGACAGGGCCCAGTAGAGCCCGACAGAGCCCGACAGAGCCCGACAGGGCCTGAGAGGGTCCGACAGGGCCCGACAGAGCCCGACAGAGACCAGTAGAGCCCGACAGAGCCCGACAGGGCCCGACAGAGCCCGACAGAGCCCAGTAGAGCCCGACAGAGCCCGACAGAGCCCGACAGAGCCCGACAGGGCCCAGTAGAGCCCAGTAGAACCCGACAGAGCCCAATAGAGCCCGACAGAGCCCGACAGAGCCCGACAGAGCCCGACAGAGCCCGACAGAGCCCGACAGGGCCCGACAGGGCCCGACAGAGCCCGACAGAGCCCGACAGAACCCGACAGAGCCCGACAGAGACCAGTAGAGCCCGACAGAGCCCGACAGAGCCCAGTAGAGCCCAACAGAGCCTGACAGAGCCCGACAGAGCCCGACAGAGCCCGACAGGGCCCGACAGGGCCCGACAGATCCAAACAGAGCCCGACAGGGCCCAGTAGAACCCGACAGAGCAAGACAGAGCCCGACAGGGCCCGACAGGGCCCGACAGGGCCCGACAGAGCCCGACAGAGTCCGACAGGGCCCGGTAGAGCCCGACAGAGCCCGCCAGAGCCCGACAGGGCCCGACAGGGCCCGGTAGAGCCCGACAGAGCCCGCCAGAGCCCGACAGGGCCCGACAGAGCCCGACAGAGCCCGACAGGGCCCGACAGGGCCCGACAGAGCCCGACAGAGCCCGACAGGGCCCGACAGAGCCCGACAGAGCCCGACAGGGCCCGACAGAGCCCGACAGAGCCCGACAGGGCCCGACAGGGCCCGACAGGGCCCAGTAGAGCCCGACAGAGCCCGACAGAGCCCGACAGGGCCCGACAGAGCCCGACAGAGCCCGACAGAGCCCGACAGGGCCCAGTAGAGCCCAGTAGAACCCGACAGAGCCCGACAGAGCCCGACAGAGCCCGACAGAGCCCGACAGGGCCCGACAGAGCCCAACAGAGCCCGACAGGGCCCGACAGGGCCCGACAGAGCTCGACAGGGCCCGACAGGTCCCAACAGAGCCCGACAGAGCCCGACAGAGCCCGACAGGGCCCGACAGGGCCCGACAGAGCCCGACAGAACCCGGCAGAGCCCGACAGAGCCCAGTAGAGCCCGACAGAGCCCGACAGAGCCCGACAGGGCCCAGTAGAGCCCGACAGAGCCCGACAGAGCCCGACAGGGCCCGACAGAGCCGGACAGGGCCCAGTAGAGCCCGACAGAGCCCGACAGAGCCCGACAGAGCCCGACAAAGCCCGACAGGGCCCGACAGGGCCCGACAGAGCCCGACAGGGCCCGACAGAGCCCGCCAGAGCCCGACAGGGCCCAGTAGAGCTTGACAGAGCCCGACAGAGCCCGACAGAGCCCAACAGGGCCCGACAGAGCCCGACAGGGCCCGACAGAGCCCGACAGAGCCCAGTAGAGCTCGACAGAGCCCGACAGAGCCCGACAGGGCCCGACAGAGCCCGACAGGGCCCGACAGAGCCCGACAGAGCCCGACAGGGCCCGACAGGGCCCAGTAGAGCCCGACAGAGCCCGACAGGGCCCGACAGAGCCCGACAGAGCCCGACAGAGCCCGACAGAGCCCGACAGGGCCCGACAGAGCCCGACAGAGCCGGACAGGGCCCAGTAGAGCCCGACAGAGCCCGACAGAGCCCGACAGAGCCCGACAAAGCCCGACAGGGCCCGACAGGGCCCGACAGAGCCCGACAGGGCCCGACAGAGCCCGACAGAGCCCGACAGGGCCCGACAGGGCCCGACAGAGCCCGACAGAGCCCGACAGAGCCCGACAGGGCCCAGTAGAGCTTGACAGAGCCCGACAGAGCCCAACAGGGCCCGACAGAGCCCGACAGGGCCCGACAGAGCCCGACAGAGCCCAGTAGAGCTCGACAGAGCCCGACAGAGCCCGACAGGGCCCGACAGGGCCCGACAGGGCCCGACAGAGCCCGACAGAGCCCGACAGGGCCCGACAGGGCCCAGTAGAGCCCGCCAGAGCCCGCCAGAGCCCGCCAGAGCCCGACAGGGCCCGACAGAGCCCGACAGAGCCCGACAGGGCCCGACAGAGCCCGACAGAGCCCGACAGGGCCCGACAGAACCCGACAGGGCCCAGTAGAGCCCGACAGAGCCCGACAGAGCCCGACAGAGCCCGACAGGGCCCGACAGAGCCCGACAGGGCCCAGTAGAGCTCGACAGAGCCCGACAGAGCCCGACAGGGCCCGACAGGGCCCAGTAGAGCCCGACAGAGCCCGACAGAGCCCGACAGGGCCCGACAGGGCCCGACAGAGCCCGACAGAGCCCGACAGAGACCAGAAGAGCCCGACAGAGCCCGACAGAGCCCGACAGAGCCCGACCGAGCCCGACCGAGCCCGACAGGGCCCGACAGAGCCCGACAGGGCCCGACAGAGCCCGACAGAGCCCGACAGGGCCCAGTAGAGCCCAGTAGAACCCGACAGAGCCCGACAGAGCCCGACAGAGCCCGACAGAGTCCGACAGGGCCCGACAGGGCCCGACAGGGCCCGACAGAGCCCGACAGAGTCCGACAGGGCCCGACAGAGCCCGACAGGGCCCAACAGGGCCCGACAGAGCCCGACAGGGACCGACAGGACCCGACAGAGCCCGACAGGGCCCAACAGGGCCCGACAGAGCTCGACAGGGCCCGACAGGGCCCGACAGAGCCCGACAGAGCCCGACAGAGCCCGAGAGGGCCCGACAGGGCCCGACAGAGCCCGACAGAACCCGACAGAGCCCGACAGAGCCCAGTAGAGCCCGACAGAGCCCGACAGAGCCCGACAGGGCCCAGTAGAGCCCGACAGAGCCCGACGGAGCCCGGCAGAGCCCGACAGGGCCCGACAGAGCCCGACAGAGCCCGACAAAGCCCGACAGGGCCCGACAGAGCCCGACAGGGCCCGACAGAACCCGACAGGGCCCAGTAGAGCCCGACAGAGCCCGACAGAGCCCGACAGAGCCCGACAGGGCCCGACAGAGCCCGACAGGGCCCAGTAGAGCTCGACAGAGCCCGACAGAGCCCGACAGGGCCCGACAGGGCCCAGTAGAGCCCGACAGAGCCCGACAGAGCCCGACAGGGCCCGACAGGGCCCGACAGAGCCCGACAGAGCCCGACAGAGACCAGAAGAGCCCGACAGAGCCCGACAGAGCCCGACAGAGCCCGACCGAGCCCGACCGAGCCCGACAGGGCCCGACAGAGCCCGACAGAGCCCGACAGAGCCCGACAGAGCCCGACAGGGCCCAGTAGAGCCCAGTAGAACCCGACAGAGCCCGACAGAGCCCGACAGAGCCCGACAGAGTCCGACAGGGCCCGACAGGGCCCGACAGGGCCCGACAGAGCCCGACAGAGTCCGACAGGGCCCGACAGAGCCCGACAGGGCCCAACAGGGCCCGACAGAGCCCGACAGGGACCGACAGGACCCGACAGAGCCCGACAGGGCCCAACAGGGCCCGACAGAGCTCGACAGGGCCCGACAGGGCCCGACAGAGCCCGACAGAGCCCGACAGAGCCCGAGAGGGCCCGACAGGGCCCGACAGAGCCCGACAGAACCCGACAGAGCCCGACAGAGCCCAATAGAGCCCGACAGAGCCCGACAGAGCCCGACAGGGCCCAGTAGAGCCCGACAGAGCCCGACGGAGCCCGGCAGAGCCCGACAGGGCCCGACAGAGCCCGACAGAGCCCGACAAAGCCCGACAGGGCCCGACAGGGCCCGACAGAGCCCGACAGAGCCCGACAAAGCCCGACAGGGCCCGACAGGGCCCGACAGAGCCCGACAGAGCCCGACAGAGCCCGACAGGGCCCAGTAGAGCCCGACAGAGCCCGACAGAGCCCGACAGAGCCCGACAGGGCCCTACAGAGCCCGACAGGGCCCGACAGAGCCCGACAGAGCCCAGTAGAGCTCGACAGAGCCCGACAGAGCCCGACAGAGCCCGACAGGGCCCGACAGAGCCCGACAGAGCCCGACAGGGCCCGACAGAGCCCGACAGAGCCCAGTAGAGCTCGACAGAGCCCGACAGAGCCCGACAGGGCCCGACAGGGCCCAGTAGAGCCCGACAGAGCCCGACAGAGCCCGACAGGGCCTGACAGGGTCCGACAGAGCCCGACAGAGCCCAGTAGAGCTCGACAGAGCCCGACAGAGCCCGACAGAGCCCGACAGGGCCCGACAGAGCCCGACAGAGCCCGACAGGGCCCGACAGAGCCCGACAGAGCCCAGTAGAGCTCGACAGAGCCCGACAGAGCCCGACAGAGCCGGACAGGGCCCAGTAGAGCCCGACAGAGCCCGACAGAGCCCGACAGGGTCCGACAGAGCCGGACAGGGCCCAGTAGAGCCCGACAGAGCCCGACAGAGCCCGACAGAGCCCGACAAAGCCCGACAGGGCCCGACAGGGCCCGACAGAGCCCGACAGGGCCCGACAGAGCCCGCCAGAGCCCGACAGGGCCCAGTAGAGCTTAACAGAGCCCGACAGAGCCCGACAGAGCCCAACAGGGCCCGACAGAGCCCGACAGAGCCCAGTAGAGCTCGACAGAGCCCGACAGAGCCCGACAGGGCCCGACAGAGCCCGACAGGGCCCGACAGAGCCCGACAGAGCCCGACAGGGCCCGACAGAGCCCGACAGAGCCCGACAGAGCCCGACAGAGCCCGACAGGGCCCGACAGAGCCCGACAGAGCCGGACAGGGCCCAGTAGAGCCCGACAGAGCCCGACAGAGCCCGACAGAGCCCGACAAAGCCCGACAGGGCCCGACAGGGCCCGACAGAGCCCGACAGGGCCCGACAGAGCCCGACAGAGCCCGACAGGGCCCGACAGGGCCCGACAGAGCCCGACAGAGCCCGACAGGGCCCAGTAGAGCTTGACAGAGCCCGACAGAGCCCGACAGAGCCCAACAGGGCCCGACAGAGCCCGACAGGGCCCGACAGAGCCCGACAGAGCCCAGTAGAGCTCGACAGAGCCCGACAGAGCCCGACAGGGCCCGACAGGGCCCGACAGGGCCCAGTAGAGCCCGACAGAGCCCGCCAGAGCCCGCCAGAGCCCGACAGGGCCCGACAGAGCCCGACAGAGCCCGACAGGGCCCGACAGAGCCCGACAGAGCCCGACAGAGCCCGACAGGGCCCGACAGAGCCCGACAGGGCCCAGTAGAGCCCGACAGAGCCCGACAGAGCCCGACAGAGCCCAGTAGAACCCGACAGAGCCCGACAGAGCCCGACAGGGCCCTACAGAGCCCGACAGAGCCCGACAGGGCCCGACAGAGCCCGACAGAGCCCGACAGGGCCCAGTAGAGCCCGACAGAGCCCGACAGAGCCCGACAGAGCCCGACAGGGCCCGACAGAGCCCGGCAGGGCCCAGTAGAGCTCGACAGAGCCCGACAGAGCCCGACAGGGCCCGACAGGGCCCGACAGGGCCCGACAGGGCCCAGTAGAGCCCGACAGAGCCCGACAGAGCCCGACAGAGCCCGACAGGGCCCGACAGAGCCCGGCAGGGCCCAGTAGAGCTCGACAGAGCCCGACAGAGCCCGACAGGGCCCGACAGGGCCCGACAGGGCCCGACAGGGCCCAGTAGAGCCCGACAGAGCCCGACAGAGCCCGACAGGGCCCAACAGGGCCCGACAGAGCCCGACAGAGCCCGACAGAGACCAGAAGAGCCCGACAGAGCCCGACAGAGCCCGACAGAGCCCGACCGAGCCCGACCGAGCCCGACAGGGCCCGACAGAGCCCGACAGAGCCCGACAGAGCCCGACAGGGCCCAGTAGAGCCCAGTAGAACCCGACAGAGCCCGACAGAGCCCGACAGAGCCCGACAGAGTCCGACAGGGCCCGACAGGGCCCGACAGGGCCCGACAGAGCCCGACAGAGTCCGACAGGGCCCGACAGAGCCCGACAGGGCCCAACAGGGCCCGACAGAGCCCGACAGGGCCCGACAGGACCCGACAGAGCCCGACAGGGCCCAACAGGGCCCGACAGAGCTCGACAGGGCCCGACAGGGCCCGACAGAGCCCGACAGAGCCCGACAGAGCCCGACAGGGCCCGACAGGGCCCGACAGAGCCCGACAGAACCCGACAGAGCCCGACAGAGCCCAGTAGAGCCCGACAGAGCCCGACAGAGCCCGACAGGGCCCAGTAGAGCCCGACAGAGCCCGACGGAGCCCGGCAGAGCCTGACAGGGCCCGACAGAGCCCGACAGAGCCCGACAAAGCCCGACAGGGCCCGACAGGGCCCGACAGAGCCCGACAGAGCCCGACAAAGCCCGACAGGGCCCGACAGGGCCCGACAGAGCCCGACAGAGCCCGACAGAGCCCGACAGGGCCCGACAGAGCCCGACAGGGCCCAGTAGAGCCCGACAGAGCCCGACAGAGCCCGACAGAGCCCAGTAGAACCCGACAGAGCCCGACAGAGCCCGACAGGGCCCTACAGAGCCCGACAGAGCCCGACAGGGCCCGACAGAGCCCGACAGAGCCCGACAGGGCCCTACAGAGCCCGACAGGGCCCGACAGAGCCCGACAGGGCCCGACAGAGCCCGACAGAGCCCGACAGGGCCCGACAGAGCCCGACAGAGCCCAGTAGAGCTCGACAGAGCCCGACAGAGCCCGACAGGGCCCGACAGGGCCCAGTAGAGCCCGACAGAGCCCGACAGAGCCCGACAGGGCCTGAGAGGGTCCGACAGAGCCCGACAGAGCCCGACAGGGCCCGACAGGGCCCAGTAGAGCCCGACAGAGCCCGACAGAGCCCGACAGGGCCTGAGAGGGTCCGACAGGGCCCGACAGAGCCCGACAGAGACCAGTAGAGCCCGACAGAGCCCGACAGGGCCCGACAGAGCCCGACAGAGCCCAGTAGAGCCCGACAGAGCCCGACAGAGCCCGACAGAGCCCGACAGGGCCCAGTAGAGCCCAGTAGAACCCGACAGAGCCCAATAGAGCCCGACAGAGCCCGACAGAGCCCGACAGAGCCCGACAGAGCCCGACAGAGCCCGACAGGGCCCGACAGGGCCCGACAGAGCCCGACAGAGCCCGACAGAACCCGACAGAGCCCGACAGAGACCAGTAGAGCCCGACAGAGCCCGACAGAGCCCAGTAGAGCCCAACAGAGCCTGACAGAGCCCGACAGAGCCCGACAGAGCCCGACAGGGCCCGACAGGGCCCGACAGATCCAAACAGAGCCCGACAGGGCCCAGTAGAACCCGACAGAGCAAGACAGAGCCCGACAGGGCCCGACAGGGCCCGACAGGGCCCGACAGAGCCCGACAGAGTCCGACAGGGCCCGGTAGAGCCCGACAGAGCCCGCCAGAGCCCGACAGGGCCCGACAGGGCCCGGTAGAGCCCGACAGAGCCCGCCAGAGCCCGACAGGGCCCGACAGAGCCCGACAGAGCCCGACAGGGCCCGACAGGGCCCGACAGAGCCCGACAGAGCCCGACAGGGCCCGACAGAGCCCGACAGAGCCCGACAGGGCCCGACAGAGCCCGACAGAGCCCGACAGGGCCCGACAGGGCCCGACAGGGCCCAGTAGAGCCCGACAGAGCCCGACAGAGCCCGACAGGGCCCGACAGAGCCCGACAGAGCCCGACAGAGCCCGACAGGGCCCAGTAGAGCCCAGTAGAACCCGACAGAGCCCGACAGAGCCCGACAGAGCCCGACAGAGCCCGACAGGGCCCGACAGAGCCCAACAGAGCCCGACAGGGCCCGACAGGGCCCGACAGAGCTCGACAGGGCCCGACAGGTCCCAACAGAGCCCGACAGAGCCCGACAGAGCCCGACAGGGCCCGACAGGGCCCGACAGAGCCCGACAGAACCCGGCAGAGCCCGACAGAGCCCAGTAGAGCCCGACAGAGCCCGACAGAGCCCGACAGGGCCCAGTAGAGCCCGACAGAGCCCGACAGAGCCCGACAGGGCCCGACAGAGCCGGACAGGGCCCAGTAGAGCCCGACAGAGCCCGACAGAGCCCGACAGAGCCCGACAAAGCCCGACAGGGCCCGACAGGGCCCGACAGAGCCCGACAGGGCCCGACAGAGCCCGCCAGAGCCCGACAGGGCCCAGTAGAGCTTGACAGAGCCCGACAGAGCCCGACAGAGCCCAACAGGGCCCGACAGAGCCCGACAGGGCCCGACAGAGCCCGACAGAGCCCAGTAGAGCTCGACAGAGCCCGACAGAGCCCGACAGGGCCCGACAGAGCCCGACAGGGCCCGACAGAGCCCGACAGAGCCCGACAGGGCCCGACAGGGCCCAGTAGAGCCCGACAGAGCCCGACAGGGCCCGACAGAGCCCGACAGAGCCCGACAGAGCCCGACAGAGCCCGACAGGGCCCGACAGAGCCCGACAGAGCCGGACAGGGCCCAGTAGAGCCCGACAGAGCCCGACAGAGCCCGACAGAGCCCGACAAAGCCCGACAGGGCCCGACAGGGCCCGACAGAGCCCGACAGGGCCCGACAGAGCCCGACAGAGCCCGACAGGGCCCGACAGGGCCCGACAGAGCCCGACAGAGCCCGACAGAGCCCGACAGGGCCCAGTAGAGCTTGACAGAGCCCGACAGAGCCCAACAGGGCCCGACAGAGCCCGACAGGGCCCGACAGAGCCCGACAGAGCCCAGTAGAGCTCGACAGAGCCCGACAGAGCCCGACAGGGCCCGACAGGGCCCGACAGGGCCCGACAGAGCCCGACAGAGCCCGACAGGGCCCGACAGGGCCCAGTAGAGCCCGCCAGAGCCCGCCAGAGCCCGCCAGAGCCCGACAGGGCCCGACAGAGCCCGACAGAGCCCGACAGGGCCCGACAGAACCCGACAGGGCCCAGTAGAGCCCGACAGAGCCCGACAGAGCCCGACAGAGCCCGACAGGGCCCGACAGAGCCCGACAGGGCCCAGTAGAGCTCGACAGAGCCCGACAGAGCCCGACAGGGCCCGACAGGGCCCAGTAGAGCCCGACAGAGCCCGACAGAGCCCGACAGGGCCCGACAGGGCCCGACAGAGCCCGACAGAGCCCGACAGAGACCAGAAGAGCCCGACAGAGCCCGACAGAGCCCGACAGAGCCCGACCGAGCCCGACCGAGCCCGACAGGGCCCGACAGAGCCCGACAGGGCCCGACAGAGCCCGACAGAGCCCGACAGGGCCCAGTAGAGCCCAGTAGAACCCGACAGAGCCCGACAGAGCCCGACAGAGCCCGACAGAGTCCGACAGGGCCCGACAGGGCCCGACAGGGCCCGACAGAGCCCGACAGAGTCCGACAGGGCCCGACAGAGCCCGACAGGGCCCAACAGGGCCCGACAGAGCCCGACAGGGACCGACAGGACCCGACAGAGCCCGACAGGGCCCAACAGGGCCCGACAGAGCTCGACAGGGCCCGACAGGGCCCGACAGAGCCCGACAGAGCCCGACAGAGCCCGAGAGGGCCCGACAGGGCCCGACAGAGCCCGACAGAACCCGACAGAGCCCGACAGAGCCCAGTAGAGCCCGACAGAGCCCGACAGAGCCCGACAGGGCCCAGTAGAGCCCGACAGAGCCCGACGGAGCCCGGCAGAGCCCGACAGGGCCCGACAGAGCCCGACAGAGCCCGACAAAGCCCGACAGGGCCCGACAGAGCCCGACAGGGCCCGACAGAACCCGACAGGGCCCAGTAGAGCCCGACAGAGCCCGACAGAGCCCGACAGAGCCCGACAGGGCCCGACAGAGCCCGACAGGGCCCAGTAGAGCTCGACAGAGCCCGACAGAGCCCGACAGGGCCCGACAGGGCCCAGTAGAGCCCGACAGAGCCCGACAGAGCCCGACAGGGCCCGACAGGGCCCGACAGAGCCCGACAGAGCCCGACAGAGACCAGAAGAGCCCGACAGAGCCCGACAGAGCCCGACAGAGCCCGACCGAGCCCGACCGAGCCCGACAGGGCCCGACAGAGCCCGACAGAGCCCGACAGAGCCCGACAGAGCCCGACAGGGCCCAGTAGAGCCCAGTAGAACCCGACAGAGCCCGACAGAGCCCGACAGAGCCCGACAGAGTCCGACAGGGCCCGACAGGGCCCGACAGGGCCCGACAGAGCCCGACAGAGTCCGACAGGGCCCGACAGAGCCCGACAGGGCCCAACAGGGCCCGACAGAGCCCGACAGGGACCGACAGGACCCGACAGAGCCCGACAGGGCCCAACAGGGCCCGACAGAGCTCGACAGGGCCCGACAGGGCCCGACAGAGCCCGACAGAGCCCGACAGAGCCCGAGAGGGCCCGACAGGGCCCGACAGAGCCCGACAGAACCCGACAGAGCCCGACAGAGCCCAATAGAGCCCGACAGAGCCCGACAGAGCCCGACAGGGCCCAGTAGAGCCCGACAGAGCCCGACGGAGCCCGGCAGAGCCCGACAGGGCCCGACAGAGCCCGACAGAGCCCGACAAAGCCCGACAGGGCCCGACAGGGCCCGACAGAGCCCGACAGAGCCCGACAAAGCCCGACAGGGCCCGACAGGGCCCGACAGAGCCCGACAGAGCCCGACAGAGCCCGACAGGGCCCAGTAGAGCCCGCCAGAGCCCGACAGAGCCCGACAGAGCCCGACAGGGCCCAGTAGAGCCCGACAGGGCCCGACAGGGCCCGACAGAGCCCGACAGGGCCCGACAGAGCCCGACAGGGCCCGACAGGGCCCGGTAGAGCCCGACAGAGCCCGCCAGAGCCCGACAGGGCCCGACAGAGCCCGACAGAGCCCGACAGGGCCCGACAGGGCCCGACAGAGCCCGACAGAGCCCGACAGGGCCCAGTAGAGCCCGACAGAGCCCGACAGAGCCCGACAGGGCCCGACAGAGCCCGACAGAGCCCGACAGGGCCCGACAGGGCCCGACAGAGCCCGACAGAGCCCGACAGGGCCCGACCGGGCCCGACAGAGCCCGACAGAGACCAGTAGAGCTCGACAGAGCCCGACAGAGCCCGACAGGGCCCGACAGGGCCCGACAGGGCCCGACAGAGCCCAGTAGAGCTCGACAGAGCCCGACAGAGCCCGACAGGGCCCGACAGGGCCCGACAGAGCCCGACAGGGCCCGACAGGGCCCAGTAGAGCCCAGTAGAACCCGACAGAGCCCGACAGAGCCCGACAGAGCCTGACAGAGCCCGACAGGGCCCGACAGAGCCCGACAGAGCCCGACAGGGCCCGACAGGGCCCGACAGAGCTCGACAGGGCCCGACAGGTCCCAACAGAGCCCGACAGAGCCCGACAGAGCCCGACAGGGCCCGACAGGGCCCGACAGAGCCCGACAGAACCCGACAGAGCCCGACAGAGCCCAGTAGAGCCCGACAGAACCCGACAGAGCCCGACAGAGCCCGACAGGGCCCAGTAGAGCCCGACAGAGCCCGACAGAGCCCGACAGGGCCCGACAGAGCCCGACAGAGCCGGACAGGGCCCAGTAGAGCCCGACAGAGCCCGACAGAGCCCGACAGGGCCCGACAGAGCCGGACAGGGCCCAGTAGAGCCCGACAGAGCCCGACAGAGCCCGACAGAGCCCGACAAAGCCCGACAGGGCCCGACAGGGCCCGACAGAGCCCGACAGAGCCCGACAGAGCCCGACAGGGCCCGAAAGAGCCCGACAGAGCCCGCCAGAGCCCGACAGGGCCCAGTAGAGCTTGACAGAGCCCGACAGAGCCCGACAGAGCCCGACAGAGCCCAACAGGGCCCGACAGAGCCCGACAGGGCCCGACAGAGCCCGACAGAGCCCGACGGAGCCCGGCAGAGCCCGACAGGGCCCGACAGAGCCCGACAGAGCCCGACAAAGCCCGACAGGGCCCGACAGGGCCCGACAGAGCCCGACAGAGCCCGACAAAGCCCGACAGGGCCCGACAGGGCCCGACAGAGCCCGACAGAGCCCGACAGAGCCCGACAGGGCCCGACAGAGCCCGACAGGGCCCAGTAGAGCCCGACAGGGCCCAGTAGAGCCCGACAGAGCCCGACAGAGCCCGACAGAGCCCGACAGGGCCCGACAGGGCCCGACAGAGCCCGACAGGGCCCGACAGGGCCCGACAGAGCCCGACAGAGCCCGACAGGGCCCGACAGGGCCCGACAGAGCCCGACAGAGCCCGACAGGGCCCAGTAGAGCCCGACAGAGCCCGACAGAGCCCGAAAGAGCCCGACAGAGCCCGACAGGGCCCGACAGAGCCCGACAGAGCCCAGTAGAGCCCGACAGAGCCCGACAGAGCCCGACAGAGCCCGACAGGGCCCGACAGAGCCCGACAGAGCCCGACAGGGCCCGACAGGGCCCGACAGAGCTCGACAGGGCCCGACAGGTCCCAACAGAGCCCGACAGAGCCCGACAGAGCCCGACAGGGCCCGACAGGGCCCGACAGAGCCCGACAGAACCCGACAGAGCCCGACAGAGCCCAGTAGAGCCCGACAGAGCCCGACAGAGCCCGACAGAGCCCGACAGGGCCCAGTAGAGCCCGACAGAGCCCGACAGAGCCCGACAGGGCCCGACAGAGCCCGACAGAGCCGGACAGGGCCCAGTAGAGCCCGACAGAGCCCGACAGAGCCCGACAGGGCCCGACAGAACCGGACAGGGCCCAGTAGAGCCCGAAAGAGCCCGACAGAGCCCGACAGGGCCCGACAGAGCCCGACAGAGCCCGACAGAGCCCGACAGGGCCCGACAGAGCCCGACAGAGCCCGCCAGAGCCCGACAGGGCCCAGTAGAGCTTGACAGAGCCCGACAGAGCCCGACAGAGCCCAACAGGGCCCGACAGAGCCCGACAGGGCCCGACAGAGCCCGACAGAGCCCAGTAGAGCTCGACAGAGCCCGACAGAGCCCGACAGGGCCCGACAGGGCCCGACAGGGCCCGACAGAGCCCGACAGGGCCCGACAGGGCCCAGTAGAGCCCGACAGAGCCCGACAGGGCCCGACAGAGCCCGACAGAGCCCGACAGGGCCCGACAGAGCCCGACAGAGCCGGACAGAGCCGGACAGGGCCCAGTAGAGCCCGACAGAGCCCGACAGAGCCCGACAGAGCCCGACAAAGCCCGACAGGGCCCGACAGGGCCCGACAGAGCCCGACAGGGCCCGACAGAGCCCGACAGAGCCCGACAGGGCCCGACAGGGCCCGACAGAGCCCGACAGAGCCCGACAGAGCCCGACAGGGCCCAGTAGAGCTTGACAGAGCCCGACAGAGCCCGACAGAGCCCAACAGGGCCCGACAGAGCCCGACAGGGCCCGACAGGGCCCGACAGGGCCCGACAGAGCCCGACAGAGCCCGACAGGGCCCGACAGGGCCCGACAGAGCCCGCCAGAGCCCGCCAGAGGCCGACAGAGCCCGACAGGGCCCGACAAAGCCCGACAGGGCCCGACAGGGCCCGACAGAGCCCGACAGAGCCCGACAAAGCCCGACAGGGCCCGACAGAGCCCGACAGAGCCCGACAGAGCCCGACAGGGCCCGACAGGGCCCGACAGAGCCCGACAGAGCCCGACAGGGCCCGACAGAGCCCGACAGGGCCCAGTAGAGCCCGACAGGGCCCAGTAGAGCCCGACAGAGCCCGACAGAGCCCGACAGAGCCCGACAGGGCCCGACAGGGCCCGACAGAGCCCGACAGGGCCCGACAGGGCCCGACAGAGCCCGACAGAGCCCGACAGGGCCCGACAGGGCCCGACAGAGCCCGACAGAGCCCGACAGGGCCCAGTAGAGCCCGACAGAGCCCGACAGAGCCCGACAGAGCCCGACAGGGCCCGACAGAGCCCGACAGAGCCCAGTAGAGCCCGACAGAGCCCGACAGAGCCCGACAGAGCCCGACAGAGCCCGACAGGGCCCGACAGAGCCCGACAGAGCCCGACAGGGCCCGACAGGGCCCGACAGAGCTCGACAGGGCCCGACAGGTCCCAACAGAGCCCGACAGAGCCCGACAGAGCCCGACAGGGCCCGACAGGGCCCGACAGAGCCCGACAGAACCCGACAGAGCCCGACAGAGCCCAGTAGAGCCCGACAGAGCCCGACAGAGCCCGACAGAGCCCGACAGGGCCCGACAGAGCCCGACAGAGCCGGACAGGGCCCAGTAGAGCCCGACAGAGCCCGACAGAGCCCGACAGGGCCCGACAGAACCGGACAGGGCCCAGTAGAGCCCGAAAGAGCCCGACAGAGCCCGACAGGGCCCGACAGAGCCCGACAGAGCCCGACAGAGCCCGACAGGGCCCGACAGAGCCCGACAGAGCCCGCCAGAGCCCGACAGGGCCCAGTAGAGCTTGACAGAGCCCGACAGAGCCCGACAGAGCCCAACAGGGCCCGACAGAGCCCGACAGGGCCCGACAGAGCCCGACAGAGCCCAGTAGAGCTCGACAGAGCCCGACAGAGCCCGACAGGGCCCGACAGGGCCCGACAGGGCCCGACAGAGCCCGACAGAGCCCGACAGGGCCCGACAGGGCCCAGTAGAGCCCGACAGAGCCCGACAGGGCCCGACAGAGCCCGACAGAGCCCGACAGAGCCCGACAGGGCCCGACAGAGCCCGACAGAGCCGGACAGGGCCCAGTAGAGCCCGACAGAGCCCGACAGAGCCCGCCAGAGCCCGCCAGAGGCCGACAGAGCCCGACAGGGCCCGACAGAGCCCGACAGGGCCCGACAGAGCCCGACAGAGCCCGACAGGGCCCGACAGGGCCCGACAGAGCCCGACAGAGCCCGACAGAGCCCGACAGGGCCCAGTAGAGCTTGACAGAGCCCGACAGAGCCCGACAGAGCCCAACAGGGCCCGACAGAGCCCGACAGGGCCCGACAGGGCCCGACAGGGCCCGACAGAGCCCGACAGAGCCCGACAGGGCCCGACAGGGCCCGACAGAGCCCGCCAGAGCCCGCCAGAGGCCGACAGAGCCCGACAGGGCCCGACAGAGCCCGACAGAGCCCAGCAGAGCTCGACAGAGCCCGACAGAGCCCGACAGGGCCCGACAGGGCCCGACAGACCCCGACAGAGCCCGACAGGGCCCGACAGAGCCCGACAGAGCCCGACAGAGCCCGACAGGGCCCGACAGGGCCCGACAGAGCCCGACAGAGCCCGAAAGAGCCCGACAGGGCCCGACAGGGCCCGACAGAACCCGACAGGGCCCAGTAGAGCCCGACAGAGCCCGACAGAGCCCGACAGAGCCCGACAGGGCCCGACAGAGCCCGACAGGGCCCATTAGAGCTCGACAGAGCCCGACAGAGCCCGACAGGGCCCGACAGGGCCCGACAGGGCCCGACAGGGCCCAGTAGAGCCCGACAGAGCCCGACAGAGCCCGACAGGGCCCGACAGGGCCCGACAGAGCCCGACAGAGCCCGACAGAGACCAGAAGAGCCCGACAGAGCCCGACAGAGCCCGACAGAGCCCGACCGAGCCCGACAGAGCCCGACAGGGCCCGACAGAGCCCGACAGAGCCCGACAGGGCCCAACAGGACCCGACAGAGCCCGACAGGGCCCAACAGGGCCCGACAGAGCCCGACAGGGCCCGACAGGGCCCGACAGAGCCCGACAGGGCCCGACAGGGCCCGACAGAGCTCGACAGGGCCCGACAGGGCCCGACAGAGCCCGACAGAGCCCGACAGGGCCCGACAGGGCCCGACAGAACCCGACAGAGCCCGACAGAGCCCAGTAGAGCCCGACAGAGCCCGACAGAGCCCGACAGGGCCCAGTAGAGCCCGACAGAGCCCGACGGAGCCCGGCAGAGCCCGACAGGGCCCGACAGAGCCCGACAGGGCCCAGTACAGCCCGACAGAGCCCGACAGAGCCCAGTAGAGCCCGACAGGGCCCGACAGGGCCCGACAGAGCCCGACAGGGCCCGACAGAGCCCGACAGAGCCCGACAGAGCCCGACAGGGCCCGACAGGGCCCGACAGGGCCCAGTAGAGCCCGACAGAGCCCGACAGAGCCCGACAGAGCCCGACAGGGCCCTACAGAGCCCGACAGGGCCCGACAGAGCCCGACAGAGCCCAGTAGAGCTCGACAGAGCCCGACAGAGCCCGACAGGGCCCGACAGAGCCCGACAGAGCCCAGTAGAGCTCGACAGAGCCCGACAGAGCCCGACAGGGCCCGACAGGGCCCGACAGAGCCCGACAGAGCCCAGTAGAGCTCGACAGAGCCCGACAGAGCCCGACAGGGCCCGACAGGGCCCAGTAGAGCCCGACAGAGCCCGACAGAGCCCGACAGGGCCTGACAGGGTCCGACAGAGCCCGACAGAGCCCGACAGGGCCCGACAGGGCCCGACAGAGCCCGACAGAGACCAGTAGAGCCCGACAGAGGCCGACAGGGCCCGACAGAGCCCGACAGAGCCCAGTAGAGCCCGACAGAGCCCGACAGAGCCCGACAGAGCCCGACAGGGCCCAGTAGAGCCCAGTAGAACCCGACAGAGCCCAATAGAGCCCGACAGAGCCCGACAGAGCCCGACAGAGCCCGACAGGGCCCGACAGAGCCCGACAGGGCCCGACAGGGCCCGACAGAGCCCGACAGAGCCCGACAGAACCCGACAGAGCCCGACAGAGACCAGTAGAGCCCGACAGAGCCCGACAGGGCCCAGTAGAGCCCGACAGAGCCCGACAGAGCCCGACAGAGCCCGACAGGGCCCGACAGGGCCCGACAGGGCCCGACAGATCCAAACAGAGCCCGACAGGGCCCAGTAGAGCCCAGTAGAACCCGACAGAGCCCGACAGAGCCCGACAGAGCCCGACAGAGACCAGAAGAGCCCGACAGAGCCCGACAGAGCCCGACAGAGCCCGACCGAGCCCGACAGAGCCCGACAGGGCCCGACAGAGCCCGACAGAGCCCGACAGAGCCCGACAGAGCCCGACAGGGCCCAGTAGAGCCCAGTAGAACCCGACAGAGCCCGACAGAGCCCGACAGAGCCCGACAGAGTCCGACAGGGCTCGACAGGGCCCGACAGGGCCCGACAGAGCCCGACAGAGTCCGACAGGGCCCGACAGAGCCCGACAGGGCCCAACAGGGCCCGACAGAGCCCGACAGGGCCCGACAGGACCCGACAGAGCCCGACAGGGCCCAACAGGGCCCGACAGAGCCCGACAGGGCCCGACAGGGCCCGACAGAGACCGACAGAGCCCGACAGAGCCCGACAGGGCCCGACAGGGCCCGACAGAGCCCGACAGAACCCGACAGAGCCCGACAGAGCCCAGTAGAGCCCGACAGAGCCCGACAGAGCCCGACAGGGCCCAGTAGAGCCCGACAGAGCCCGACGGAGCCCGGCAGAGCCCGACAGGGCCCGACAGAGCCCGACAGGGCCCGACAGAGCCCGACAGAGCCCGACAGGGCCCAGTACAGCCCGACAGAGCCCGACAGAGCCCGACAAAGCCCGACAGGGCCCGACAGGGCCCGACAGAGCCCGACAGAGCCCGACAGGGCCCGACAGAGCCCGACAGGGCCCAGTAGAGCCCGACAGAGCCCGACAGAGCCCGACAGAGCCCGACAGGGCCCTACAGAGCCCGACAGGGCCCGACAGAGCCCGACAGAGCCCAGTAGAGCTCGACAGAGCCCGACAGAGCCCGACAGAGCCCGACAGAGCCCGACAGGGCCCGACAGGGCCTGACAGGGCCCAGTAGAGCCCGACAGAGCCCGACAGGGCCCGACAGAGCCCGACAGAGCCCGACAGGGCCCGACAGAGCCCGACAGAGCCCAGTAGAGCTCGACAGAGCCCGACAGAGCCCGACAGGGCCCGACAGGGCCCAGTAGAGCCCGACAGAGCCCGACAGAGCCCGACAGGGCCTGACAGGGTCCGACAGAGCCCGACAGAGCCCGACAGGGCCCGACAGGGCCCGACAGGGCCCGACAGAGACCAGTAGAGCCCGACAGAGCCCGACAGGGCCCGACAGAGCCCGACAGAGCCCAGTAGAGCCCGACAGAGCCCGACAGAGCCCGACAGAGCCCGACAGGGCCCAGTAGAGCCCAGTAGAACCCGACAGAGCCCAATAGAGCCCGACAGAGCCCGACAGAGCCCGACAGAGCCCGACAGGGCCCGACAGAGCCCGACAGGGCCCGACAGGGCCCGACAGAGCCCGACAGGGCCCGACAGAACCCGACAGAGCCCGACAGAGACCAGTAGAGCCCGACAGAGCGCGACAGAGCCCGACAGGGCCCGACAGGGCCCGACAGGGCCCGACAGGGCCCGACAGAGCCCGACAGAGTCCGACAGGGCCCGGTAGAGCCCGACAGAGCCCGCCAGAGCCCGACAGAGCCCGACAGAGCCCAGTAGAGCCCGACAGGGCCCGCCAGGGCCCGACAGGGCCCGGTAGAGCCCGACAGAGCCCGCCAGAGCCCGACAGGGCGCGACAGAGCCCGACAGAGCCCGACAGGGCCCGACAGGGCCCGACAGAGCCCGACAGAGCCCGACAGGGCCCGACAGGGCCCGACAGAGCCCGACAGAGCCCGACAGGGCCCGACAGAGCCCGACAGAGCCCGACAGGGCCCAGTAGAGCCCGACAGAGCCCGACAGAGCCTGACAGAGCCCGACAGGGCCCGACAGAGCCCGACAGAGCCCAGTAGAGCTTGACAGAGCCCGACAGAGCCCGACAGGGCCCGACAGGGCCCGACAGGGCCCAGTAGAGCCCGACAGAGCCCGACAGAGCCCGACAGGGCCCGACAGGGCCCGACAGAGCCCGACAGAGCCCGACAGGGCCCGACCGGGCCCGACAGAGCCCGACTTAGACCAGTAGAGCTCGACAGAGCCCGACAGAGCCCGACAGGGCCCGACAGGGCCCGACAGGGCCCGACAGAGCCCGACAGGGCGCGACAGGGCCCGACAGAGCCCGACAGGGCCCAGTAGAGCCCAGTAGAACCCGACAGAGCCCGACAGAGCCCGACAGAGCCCGACAGGGCCCGACAGAGCCCGACAGAGCCCGACAGGGCCCGACAGGGCCCGACAGAGCTCGACAGGGCCCGACAGGTCCCAACAGAGCCCGACAGAGCCCGACAGAGCCCGACAGGGCCCGACAGGGCCCGACAGAGCCCGACAGAACCCGACAGAGCCCGACAGAGCCCAGTAGAGCCCGACAGAGCCCGACAGAGCCCGACAGAGCCCGACAGGGCCCAGTAGAGCCCGACAGAGCCCGCCAGAGCCCGACAGGGCCCGACAGAGCCCGACAGAGCCGGACAGGGCCCAGTAGCGCCCGACAGAGCCCGACAGAGCCCGACAGGGCCCGACAGAGCCCGACAGAGCCGGACAGGGCCCAGTAGAGCCCGACAGAGCCCGCCAGAGCCCGACAGGGCCCAGTAGAGCTTGACAGAGCCCGACAGAGCCCGACAGAGCCCGACAGAGCCCGACAGAGCCCAACAGGGCCCGACAGAGCCCGACAGGGCCCGACAGGGCCCGACAGAGCCCAGTAGAGCTCGACAGAGCCCGACAGAGCCCGACAGGGCCCGACAGGGCCCGACAGGGCCCGACAGGGCCCGACAGAGCCCGACAGGGCCCGACAGGGCCCAGTAGAGCCCGACAGAGCCCGACAGGGCCCGACAGAGCCCGACAGAGCCCGACAGAGCCCGACAGGGCCCAGTAGAGCCCAGTAGAACCCGACAGAGCCCAATAGAGCCCGACAGAGCCCGACAGAGCCCGACAGAGCCCGACAGAGCCCGACAGGGCCCGACAGAGCCCGACAGAGCCCGACAGAGCCCGACAGGGCCCAGTAGAGCCCGACAGAGCCCGACAGAGCCCGACAGAGCCCGACAGGGCCCTACAGAGCCCGACAGGGCCCGACAGAGCCCGACAGAGCCCAGTAGAGCCCGACAGAGCCCGACAGGGCCCGACAGAGCCCGACAGAGCCCAGTAGAGCTCGACAGAGCCCGACAGAGCCCGACAGGGCCCGACAGAGCCCGACAGGGCCCGACAGGGCCTGACAGGGCCCAGTAGAGCTCGACAGAGCCCGACAGAGCCCGACAGAGCCCGACAGAGCCCGACAGGGCCCGACAGGGCCTGACAGGGCCCAGTAGAGCCCGACAGAGCCCGACAGGGCCCGACAGAGCCCGACAGAGCCCGACAGGGCCCGACAGAGCCCGACAGAGCCCGACAGGGCCCGACAGGGCCCGACAGAGCCCGACAGAGCCCGACAGAGCCCGACAGGGCCCAGTAGAGCTTGACAGAGCCCGACAGAGCCCAACAGGGCCCGACAGAGCCCGACAGGGCCCGACAGAGCCCGACAGAGCCCAGTAGAGCTCGACAGAGCCCGACAGAGCCCGACAGGGCCCGACAGGGCCCGACAGGGCCCGACAGAGCCCGACAGAGCCCGACAGGGCCCGACAGGGCCCAGTAGAGCCCGCCAGAGCCCGCCAGAGCCCGCCAGAGCCCGACAGGGCCCGACAGAGCCCGACAGAGCCCGACAGGGCCCGACAGAGCCCGACAGAGCCCGACAGGGCCCGACAGAACCCGACAGGGCCCAGTAGAGCCCGACAGAGCCCGACAGAGCCCGACAGAGCCCGACAGGGCCCGACAGAGCCCGACAGGGCCCAGTAGAGCTCGACAGAGCCCGACAGAGCCCGACAGGGCCCGACAGGGCCCAGTAGAGCCCGACAGAGCCCGACAGAGCCCGACAGGGCCCGACAGGGCCCGACAGAGCCCGACAGAGCCCGACAGAGACCAGAAGAGCCCGACAGAGCCCGACAGAGCCCGACAGAGCCCGACCGAGCCCGACCGAGCCCGACAGGGCCCGACAGAGCCCGACAGGGCCCGACAGAGCCCGACAGAGCCCGACAGGGCCCAGTAGAGCCCAGTAGAACCCGACAGAGCCCGACAGAGCCCGACAGAGCCCGACAGAGTCCGACAGGGCCCGACAGGGCCCGACAGGGCCCGACAGAGCCCGACAGAGTCCGACAGGGCCCGACAGAGCCCGACAGGGCCCAACAGGGCCCGACAGAGCCCGACAGGGACCGACAGGACCCGACAGAGCCCGACAGGGCCCAACAGGGCCCGACAGAGCTCGACAGGGCCCGACAGGGCCCGACAGAGCCCGACAGAGCCCGACAGAGCCCGAGAGGGCCCGACAGGGCCCGACAGAGCCCGACAGAACCCGACAGAGCCCGACAGAGCCCAGTAGAGCCCGACAGAGCCCGACAGAGCCCGACAGGGCCCAGTAGAGCCCGACAGAGCCCGACGGAGCCCGGCAGAGCCCGACAGGGCCCGACAGAGCCCGACAGAGCCCGACAAAGCCCGACAGGGCCCGACAGAGCCCGACAGGGCCCGACAGAACCCGACAGGGCCCAGTAGAGCCCGACAGAGCCCGACAGAGCCCGACAGAGCCCGACAGGGCCCGACAGAGCCCGACAGGGCCCAGTAGAGCTCGACAGAGCCCGACAGAGCCCGACAGGGCCCGACAGGGCCCAGTAGAGCCCGACAGAGCCCGACAGAGCCCGACAGGGCCCGACAGGGCCCGACAGAGCCCGACAGAGCCCGACAGAGACCAGAAGAGCCCGACAGAGCCCGACAGAGCCCGACAGAGCCCGACCGAGCCCGACCGAGCCCGACAGGGCCCGACAGAGCCCGACAGAGCCCGACAGAGCCCGACAGAGCCCGACAGGGCCCAGTAGAGCCCAGTAGAACCCGACAGAGCCCGACAGAGCCCGACAGAGCCCGACAGAGTCCGACAGGGCCCGACAGGGCCCGACAGGGCCCGACAGAGCCCGACAGAGTCCGACAGGGCCCGACAGAGCCCGACAGGGCCCAACAGGGCCCGACAGAGCCCGACAGGGACCGACAGGACCCGACAGAGCCCGACAGGGCCCAACAGGGCCCGACAGAGCTCGACAGGGCCCGACAGGGCCCGACAGAGCCCGACAGAGCCCGACAGAGCCCGAGAGGGCCCGACAGGGCCCGACAGAGCCCGACAGAACCCGACAGAGCCCGACAGAGCCCAATAGAGCCCGACAGAGCCCGACAGAGCCCGACAGGGCCCAGTAGAGCCCGACAGAGCCCGACGGAGCCCGGCAGAGCCCGACAGGGCCCGACAGAGCCCGACAGAGCCCGACAAAGCCCGACAGGGCCCGACAGGGCCCGACAGAGCCCGACAGAGCCCGACAAAGCCCGACAGGGCCCGACAGGGCCCGACAGAGCCCGACAGAGCCCGACAGAGCCCGACAGGGCCCAGTAGAGCCCGACAGAGCCCGACAGAGCCCGACAGAGCCCGACAGGGCCCTACAGAGCCCGACAGGGCCCGACAGAGCCCGACAGAGCCCAGTAGAGCTCGACAGAGCCCGACAGAGCCCGACAGAGCCCGACAGGGCCCGACAGAGCCCGACAGAGCCCGACAGGGCCCGACAGAGCCCGACAGAGCCCAGTAGAGCTCGACAGAGCCCGACAGAGCCCGACAGGGCCCGACAGGGCCCAGTAGAGCCCGACAGAGCCCGACAGAGCCCGACAGGGCCTGACAGGGTCCGACAGAGCCCGACAGAGCCCAGTAGAGCTCGACAGAGCCCGACAGAGCCCGACAGAGCCCGACAGGGCCCGACAGAGCCCGACAGAGCCCGACAGGGCCCGACAGAGCCCGACAGAGCCCAGTAGAGCTCGACAGAGCCCGACAGAGCCCGACAGAGCCGGACAGGGCCCAGTAGAGCCCGACAGAGCCCGACAGAGCCCGACAGGGTCCGACAGAGCCGGACAGGGCCCAGTAGAGCCCGACAGAGCCCGACAGAGCCCGACAGAGCCCGACAAAGCCCGACAGGGCCCGACAGGGCCCGACAGAGCCCGACAGGGCCCGACAGAGCCCGCCAGAGCCCGACAGGGCCCAGTAGAGCTTAACAGAGCCCGACAGAGCCCGACAGAGCCCAACAGGGCCCGACAGAGCCCGACAGAGCCCAGTAGAGCTCGACAGAGCCCGACAGAGCCCGACAGGGCCCGACAGAGCCCGACAGGGCCCGACAGAGCCCGACAGAGCCCGACAGGGCCCGACAGAGCCCGACAGAGCCCGACAGAGCCCGACAGAGCCCGACAGGGCCCGACAGAGCCCGACAGAGCCGGACAGGGCCCAGTAGAGCCCGACAGAGCCCGACAGAGCCCGACAGAGCCCGACAAAGCCCGACAGGGCCCGACAGGGCCCGACAGAGCCCGACAGGGCCCGACAGAGCCCGACAGAGCCCGACAGGGCCCGACAGGGCCCGACAGAGCCCGACAGAGCCCGACAGGGCCCAGTAGAGCTTGACAGAGCCCGACAGAGCCCGACAGAGCCCAACAGGGCCCGACAGAGCCCGACAGGGCCCGACAGAGCCCGACAGAGCCCAGTAGAGCTCGACAGAGCCCGACAGAGCCCGACAGGGCCCGACAGGGCCCGACAGGGCCCAGTAGAGCCCGACAGAGCCCGCCAGAGCCCGCCAGAGCCCGACAGGGCCCGACAGAGCCCGACAGAGCCCGACAGGGCCCGACAGAGCCCGACAGAGCCCGACAGAGCCCGACAGGGCCCGACAGAGCCCGACAGGGCCCAGTAGAGCCCGACAGAGCCCGACAGAGCCCGACAGAGCCCAGTAGAACCCGACAGAGCCCGACAGAGCCCGACAGGGCCCTACAGAGCCCGACAGAGCCCGACAGGGCCCGACAGAGCCCGACAGAGCCCGACAGGGCCCAGTAGAGCCCGACAGAGCCCGACAGAGCCCGACAGAGCCCGACAGGGCCCGACAGAGCCCGGCAGGGCCCAGTAGAGCTCGACAGAGCCCGACAGAGCCCGACAGGGCCCGACAGGGCCCGACAGGGCCCGACAGGGCCCAGTAGAGCCCGACAGAGCCCGACAGAGCCCGACAGAGCCCGACAGGGCCCGACAGAGCCCGGCAGTGCCCAAGTAGAGCTCGACAGAGCCCGACAGAGCCCGACAGGGCCCGACAGGGCCCGACAGGGCCCGACAGGGCCCAGTAGAGCCCGACAGAGCCCGACAGAGCCCGACAGGGCCCAACAGGGCCCGACAGAGCCCGACAGAGCCCGACAGAGACCAGAAGAGCCCGACAGAGCCCGACAGAGCCCGACAGAGCCCGACCGAGCCCGACCGAGCCCGACAGGGCCCGACAGAGCCCGACAGAGCCCGACAGAGCCCGACAGGGCCCAGTAGAGCCCAGTAGAACCCGACAGAGCCCGACAGAGCCCGACAGAGCCCGACAGAGTCCGACAGGGCCCGACAGGGCCCGACAGGGCCCGACAGAGCCCGACAGAGTCCGACAGGGCCCGACAGAGCCCGACAGGGCCCAACAGGGCCCGACAGAGCCCGACAGGGCCCGACAGGACCCGACAGAGCCCGACAGGGCCCAACAGGGCCCGACAGAGCTCGACAGGGCCCGACAGGGGCCCGACAGAGCCCGACAGAGCCCGACAGAGCCCGACAGGGCCCGACAGGGCCCGACAGAGCCCGACAGAACCCGACAGAGCCCGACAGAGCCCAGTAGAGCCCGACAGAGCCCGACAGAGCCCGACAGGGCCCAGTAGAGCCCGACAGAGCCCGACGGAGCCCGGCAGAGCCTGACAGGGCCCGACAAGCCCGACAGAGCCCGACAGAGCCGACAAAGCCCGACAGGGCCCGACAGGGCCCGACAGAGCCCGACAGAGCCCGACAAAGCCCGACAGGGCCCGACAGGGCCCGACAGAGCCCGACAGAGCCCGACAGAGCCCGACAGGGCCCGACAGAGCCCGACAGGGCCCAGTAGAGCCCGACAGAGCCCGACAGAGCCCGACAGAGCCCAGTAGAACCCGACAGAGCCCGACAGAGCCCGACAGGGCCCTACAGAGCCCGACAGAGCCCGACAGGGCCCGACAGAGCCCGACAGAGCCCGACAGGGCCCTACAGAGCCCGACAGGGCCCGACAGAGCCCGACAGGGCCCGACAGAGCCCGACAGAGCCCGACAGGGCCCGACAGAGCCCGACAGAGCCCAGTAGAGCTCGACAGAGCCCGACAGAGCCCGACAGGGCCCGACAGGGCCCAGTAGAGCCCGACAGAGCCCGACAGAGCCCGACAGGGCCTGAGAGGGTCCGACAGAGCCCGACAGAGCCCGACAGGGCCCGACAGGGCCCAGTAGAGCCCGACAGAGCCCGACAGAGCCCGACAGGGCCTGAGAGGGTCCGACAGGGCCCGACAGAGCCCGACAGAGACCAGTAGAGCCCGACAGAGCCCCGACAGGGCCCGACAGAGCCCGACAGAGCCCAGTAGAGCCCGACAGAGCCCGACAGAGCCCGACAGAGCCCGACAGGGCCCAGTAGAGCCCAGTAGAACCCGACAGAGCCCAATAGAGCCCGACAGAGCCCGACAGAGCCCGACAGAGCCCGACAGAGCCCGACAGAGCCCGACAGGGCCCGACAGGGCCCGACAGAGCCCGACAGAGCCCGACAGAACCCGACAGAGCCCGACAGAGACCAGTAGAGCCCGACAGAGCCCGACAGAGCCCAGTAGAGCCCAACAGAGCCTGACAGAGCCCGACAGAGCCCGACAGAGCCCGACAGGGCCCGACAGGGCCCGACAGATCCAAACAGAGCCCGACAGGGCCCAGTAGAACCCGACAGAGCAAGACAGAGCCCGACAGGGCCCGACAGGGCCCGACAGGGCCCGACAGAGCCCGACAGAGTCCGACAGGGCCCGGTAGAGCCCGACAGAGCCCGCCAGAGCCCGACAGGGCCCGACAGGGCCCGGTAGAGCCCGACAGAGCCCGCCAGAGCCCGACAGGGCCCGACAGAGCCCGACAGAGCCCGACAGGGCCCGACAGGGCCCGACAGAGCCCGACAGAGCCCGACAGGGCCCGACAGAGCCCGACAGAGCCCGACAGGGCCCGACAGAGCCCGACAGAGCCCGACAGGGCCCGACAGGGCCCGACAGGGCCCAGTAGAGCCCGACAGAGCCCGACAGAGCCCGACAGGGCCCGACAGAGCCCGACAGAGCCCCGACAGAGCCCGACAGGGCCCAGTAGAGCCCAGTAGAACCCGACAGAGCCCGACAGAGCCCGACAGAGCCCGACAGAGCCCGACAGGGCCCGACAGAGCCCAACAGAGCCCGACAGGGCCCGACAGGGCCCGACAGAGCTCGACAGGGCCCGACAGGTCCCAACAGAGCCCGACAGAGCCCGACAGAGCCCGACAGGGCCCGACAGGGCCCGACAGAGCCCGACAGAACCCGGCAGAGCCCGACAGAGCCCAGTAGAGCCCGACAGAGCCCGACAGAGCCCGACAGGGCCCAGTAGAGCCCGACAGAGCCCGACAGAGCCCGACAGGGCCCGACAGAGCCGGACAGGGCCCAGTAGAGCCCGACAGAGCCCGACAGAGCCCGACAGAGCCCGACAAAGCCCCGACAGGGCCCGACAGGGCCCGACAGAGCCCGACAGGGCCCGACAGAGCCCGCCAGAGCCCGACAGGGCCCAGTAGAGCTTGACAGAGCCCGACAGAGCCCGACAGAGCCCAACAGGGCCCGACAGAGCCCGACAGGGCCCGACAGAGCCCGACAGAGCCCAGTAGAGCTCGACAGAGCCCGACAGAGCCCGACAGGGCCCGACAGAGCCCGACAGGGCCCGACAGAGCCCGACAGAGCCCGACAGGGCCCGACAGGGCCCAGTAGAGCCCGACAGAGCCCGACAGGGCCCGACAGAGCCCGACAGAGCCCGACAGAGCCCGACAGAGCCCGACAGGGCCCGACAGAGCCCGACAGAGCCGGACAGGGCCCAGTAGAGCCCGACAGAGCCCGACAGAGCCCGACAGAGCCCGACAAAGCCCGACAGGGCCCGACAGGGCCCGACAGAGCCCGACAGGGCCCGACAGAGCCCGACAGAGCCCGACAGGGCCCGACAGGGCCCGACAGAGCCCGACAGAGCCCGACAGAGCCCGACAGGGCCCAGTAGAGCTTGACAGAGCCCGACAGAGCCCAACAGGGCCCGACAGAGCCCGACAGGGCCCGACAGAGCCCGACAGAGCCCAGTAGAGCTCGACAGAGCCCGACAGAGCCCGACAGGGCCCGACAGGGCCCGACAGGGCCCGACAGAGCCCGACAGAGCCCGACAGGGCCCGACAGGGCCCAGTAGAGCCCGCCAGACCGCCAGAGCCCGACAGGGCCCGACAGAGCCCGACAGAGCCCGACAGGGCCCGACAGAGCCCGACAGAGCCCGACAGGGCCCGACAGAACCCGACAGGGCCCAGTAGAGCCCGACAGAGCCCGACAGAGCCCGACAGAGCCCGACAGGGCCCGACAGAGCCCGACAGGGCCCAGTAGAGCTCGACAGAGCCCGACAGAGCCCGACAGGGCCCGACAGGGCCCAGTAGAGCCCGACAGAGCCCGACAGAGCCCGACAGGGCCCGACAGGGCCCGACAGAGCCCGACAGAGCCCGACAGAGACCAGAAGAGCCCGACAGAGCCCGACAGAGCCCGACAGAGCCCGACCGAGCCCGACCGAGCCCGACAGGGCCCGACAGAGCCCGACAGGGCCCGACAGAGCCCGACAGAGCCCGACAGGGCCCAGTAGAGCCCAGTAGAACCCGACAGAGCCCGACAGAGCCCGACAGAGCCCGACAGAGTCCGACAGGGGCCCGACAGGGCCCGACAGGGCCCGACAGAGCCCGACAGAGTCCGACAGGGCCCGACAGAGCCCGACAGGGCCCAACAGGGCCCGACAGAGCCCGACAGGGACCGACAGGACCCGACAGAGCCCGACAGGGCCCAACAGGGCCCGACAGAGCTCGACAGGGCCCGACAGGGCCCGACAGAGCCCGACAGAGCCCGACAGAGCCCGAGAGGGCCCGACAGGGCCCGACAGAGCCCGACAGAACCCGACAGAGCCCGACAGAGCCCAGTAGAGCCCGACAGAGCCCGACAGAGCCCGACAGGGCCCAGTAGAGCCGACAGAGCCCGACGGAGCCCGGCAGAGCCCGACAGGGCCCGACAGAGCCCGACAGAGCCCGACAAAGCCCGACAGGGCCCGACAGAGCCCGACAGGGCCCGACAGAACCCGACAGGGCCCAGTAGAGCCCGACAGAGCCCGACAGAGCCCGACAGAGCCCGACAGGGCCCGACAGAGCCCGACAGGGCCCAGTAGAGCTCGACAGAGCCCGACAGAGCCCGACAGGGCCCGACAGGGCCCAGTAGAGCCCGACAGAGCCCGACAGAGCCCGACAGGGCCCGACAGGGCCCGACAGAGCCCGACAGAGCCCGACAGAGACCAGAAGAGCCCGACAGAGCCCGACAGAGCCCGACAGAGCCCGACCGAGCCCGACCGAGCCCGACAGGGCCCGACAGAGCCCGACAGAGCCCGACAGAGCCCGACAGAGCCCGACAGGGCCCAGTAGAGCCCAGTAGAACCCGACAGAGCCCGACAGAGCCCGACAGAGCCCGACAGAGTCCGACAGGGCCCGACAGGGCCCGACAGGGCCGACAGAGCCCGACAGAGTCCGACAGGGCCCGACAGAGCCCGACAGGGCCCAACAGGGCCCGACAGAGCCCGACAGGGACCGACAGGACCCGACAGAGCCCGACAGGGCCCAACAGGGCCCGACAGAGCTCGACAGGGCCCGACAGGGCCCGACAGAGCCCGACAGAGCCCGACAGAGCCCGAGAGGGCCCGACAGGGCCCGACAGAGCCCGACAGAACCCGACAGAGCCCGACAGAGCCCAATAGAGCCCGACAGAGCCCGACAGAGCCCGACAGGGCCCAGTAGAGCCCGACAGAGCCCGACGGAGCCCCGGCAGAGCCCGACAGGGCCCGACAGAGCCCGACAGAGCCCGACAAAGCCCGACAGGGCCCGACAGGGCCCGACAGAGCCCGACAGAGCCCGACAAAGCCCGACAGGGCCCGACAGGGCCCGACAGAGCCCGACAGAGCCCGACAGAGCCCGACAGGGCCCAGTAGAGCCCGCCAGAGCCCGACAGAGCCCGACAGAGCCCGACAGGGCCCAGTAGAGCCCGACAGGGCCCGACAGGGCCCGACAGAGCCCGACAGGGCCCGACAGAGCCCGACAGGGCCCGACAGGGCCCGGTAGAGCCCGACAGAGCCCGCCAGAGCCCGACAGGGCCCGACAGAGCCCGACAGAGCCCGACAGGGCCCGACAGGGCCCGACAGAGCCCGACAGAGCCCGACAGGGCCCAGTAGAGCCCGACAGAGCCCGACAGAGCCCGACAGGGCCCGACAGAGCCCGACAGAGCCCGACAGGGCCCGACAGGGCCCGACAGAGCCCGACAGAGCCCGACAGGGCCCGACCGGGCCCGACAGAGCCCGACAGAGACCAGTAGAGCTCGACAGAGCCCGACAGAGCCCGACAGGGCCCGACAGGGCCCGACAGGGCCCGACAGAGCCCAGTAGAGCTCGACAGAGCCCGACAGAGCCCGACAGGGCCCGACAGGCCCGACAGAGCCCGACAGGGCCCGACAGGGCCCAGTAGAGCCCAGTAGAACCCGACAGAGCCCGACAGAGCCCGACAGAGCCTGACAGAGCCCGACAGGGCCCGACAGAGCCCGACAGAGCCCGACAGGGCCCGACAGGGCCCGACAGAGCTCGACAGGGCCCGACAGGTCCCAACAGAGCCCGACAGAGCCCGACAGAGCCCGACAGGGCCCGACAGGGCCCGACAGAGCCCGACAGAACCCGACAGAGCCCGACAGAGCCCAGTAGAGCCCGACAGAACCCGACAGAGCCCGACAGAGCCCGACAGGGCCCAGTAGAGCCCGACAGAGCCCGACAGAGCCCGACAGGGCCCGACAGAGCCCGACAGAGCCGGACAGGGCCCAGTAGAGCCCGACAGAGCCCGACAGAGCCCGACAGGGCCCGACAGAGCCGGACAGGGCCCAGTAGAGCCCGACAGAGCCCGACAGAGCCCGACAGAGCCCGACAAAGCCCGACAGGGCCCGACAGGGCCCGACAGAGCCCGACAGAGCCCGACAGAGCCCGACAGGGCCCGAAAGAGCCCGACAGAGCCCGCCAGAGCCCGACAGGGCCCAGTAGAGCTTGACAGAGCCCGACAGAGCCCGACAGAGCCCGACAGAGCCCAACAGGGCCCGACAGAGCCCGACAGGGCCCGACAGAGCCCGACAGAGCCCGACGGAGCCCGGCAGAGCCCGACAGGGCCCGACAGAGCCCGACAGAGCCCGACAAAGCCCGACAGGGCCCGACAGGGCCCGACAGAGCCCGACAGAGCCCGACAAAGCCCGACAGGGCCCGACAGGGCCCGACAGAGCCCCGACAGAGCCCGACAGAGCCCGACAGGGCCCGACAGAGCCCGACAGGGCCCAGTAGAGCCCGACAGGGCCCAGTAGAGCCCGACAGAGCCCGACAGAGCCCGACAGAGCCCGACAGGGCCCGACAGGGCCCGACAGAGCCCGACAGGGCCCGACAGGGCCCGACAGAGCCCGACAGAGCCCGACAGGGCCCGACAGGGCCCGACAGAGCCCGACAGAGCCCGACAGGGCCCAGTAGAGCCCGACAGAGCCCGACAGAGCCCGAAAGAGCCCGACAGAGCCCGACAGGGCCCGACAGAGCCCCGACAGAGCCCAGTAGAGCCCGACAGAGCCCGACAGAGCCCGACAGAGCCCGACAGGGCCCGACAGAGCCCGACAGAGCCCGACAGGGCCCGACAGGGCCCGACAGAGCTCGACAGGGCCCGACAGGTCCCAACAGAGCCCGACAGAGCCCGACAGAGCCCGACAGGGCCCGACAGGGCCCGACAGAGCCCGACAGAACCCGACAGAGCCCGACAGAGCCCAGTAGAGCCCGACAGAGCCCGACAGAGCCCGACAGAGCCCGACAGGGCCCAGTAGAGCCCGACAGAGCCCGACAGAGCCCGACAGGGCCCGACAGAGCCCGACAGAGCCGGACAGGGCCCAGTAGAGCCCGACAGAGCCCGACAGAGCCCGACAGGGCCCGACAGAACCGGACAGGGCCCAGTAGAGCCCGAAAGAGCCCGACAGAGCCCGACAGGGCCCGACAGAGCCCGACAGAGCCCGACAGAGCCCGACAGGGCCCGACAGAGCCCGACAGAGCCCGCCAGAGCCCGACAGGGCCCAGTAGAGCTTGACAGAGCCCGACAGAGCCCGACAGAGCCCAACAGGGCCCGACAGAGCCCGACAGGGCCCGACAGAGCCCGACAGAGCCCAGTAGAGCTCGACAGAGCCCGACAGAGCCCGACAGGGCCCGACAGGGCCCGACAGGGCCCGACAGAGCCCGACAGGGCCCGACAGGGCCCAGTAGAGCCCGACAGAGCCCGACAGGGCCCGACAGAGCCCGACAGAGCCCGACAGGGCCCGACAGAGCCCGACAGAGCCGGACAGAGCCGGACAGGGCCCAGTAGAGCCCGACAGAGCCCGACAGAGCCCGACAGAGCCCGACAAAGCCCGACAGGGCCCGACAGGGCCCGACAGAGCCCGACAGGGCCCGACAGAGCCCGACAGAGCCCGACAGGGCCCGACAGGGCCCGACAGAGCCCGACAGAGCCCGACAGAGCCCCGGACAGGGCCCAGTAGAGCTTGACAGAGCCCGACAGAGCCCGACAGAGCCCAACAGGGCCCGACAGAGCCCGACAGGGCCCGACAGGGCCCGACAGGGCCCGACAGAGCCCGACAGAGCCCGACAGGGCCCGACAGGGCCCGACAGAGCCCGCCAGAGCCCGCCAGAGGCCGACAGAGCCCGACAGGGCCCGACAAAGCCCGACAGGGCCGACAGGGCCCGACAGAGCCCGACAGAGCCCGACAAAGCCCGACAGGGCCCGACAGAGCCCGACAGAGCCCGACAGAGCCCGACAGGGCCCGACAGGGCCCGACAGAGCCCGACAGAGCCCGACAGGGCCCGACAGAGCCCGACAGGGCCCAGTAGAGCCCGACAGGGCCCAGTAGAGCCCGACAGAGCCCGACAGAGCCCGACAGAGCCCGACAGGGCCCGACAGGGCCCGACAGAGCCCGACAGGCCCGACAGGGCCCGACAGAGCCCGACAGAGCCCGACAGGGCCCGACAGGGCCCGACAGAGCCCGACAGAGCCCGACAGGGCCCAGTAGAGCCCGACAGAGCCCGACAGAGCCCGACAGAGCCCGACAGGGCCCGACAGAGCCCGACAGAGCCCAGTAGAGCCCGACAGAGCCCGACAGAGCCCGACAGAGCCCGACAGAGCCCGACAGGGCCCGACAGAGCCCGACAGAGCCCGACAGGGCCCGACAGGGCCCGACAGAGCTCGACAGGGCCCCAGGTCCCAACAGAGCCCGACAGAGCCCGACAGAGCCCGACAGGGCCCGACAGGGCCCGACAGAGCCCGACAGAACCCGACAGAGCCCGACAGAGCCCAGTAGAGCCCGACAGAGCCCGACAGAGCCCGACAGAGCCCGACAGGGCCCGACAGAGCCCGACAGAGCCGGACAGGGCCCAGTAGAGCCCGACAGAGCCCGACAGAGCCCGACAGGGCCCGACAGAACCGGACAGGGCCCAGTAGAGCCCGAAAGAGCCCGACAGAGCCCGACAGGGCCCGACAGAGCCCGACAGAGCCCGACAGAGCCCGACAGGGCCCGACAGAGCCCGACAGAGCCCGCCAGAGCCCGACAGGGCCCAGTAGAGCTTGACAGAGCCCGACAGAGCCCGACAGAGCCCAACAGGGCCCGACAGAGCCCGACAGGGCCCGACAGAGCCCGACAGAGCCCAGTAGAGCTCGACAGAGCCCGACAGAGCCCGACAGGGCCCGACAGGGCCCGACAGGGCCCGACAGAGCCCGACAGAGCCCGACAGGGCCCGACAGGGCCCAGTAGAGCCCGACAGAGCCCGACAGGGCCCGACAGAGCCCGACAGAGCCCGACAGAGCCCGACAGGGCCCGACAGAGCCCGACAGAGCCGGACAGGGCCCAGTAGAGCCCGACAGAGCCCGACAGAGCCCGCCAGAGCCCGCCAGAGGCCGACAGAGCCCGACAGGGCCCGACAGAGCCCGACAGGGCCCGACAGAGCCCGACAGAGCCCGACAGGGCCCGACAGGGCCCGACAGAGCCCGACAGAGCCCGACAGAGCCCGACAGGGCCCAGTAGAGCTTGACAGAGCCCGACAGAGCCCGACAGAGCCCAACAGGGCCCGACAGAGCCCGACAGGGCCCGACAGGGCCCGACAGGGCCCGACAGAGCCCGACAGAGCCCGACAGGGCCCGACAGGGCCCGACAGAGCCCGCCAGAGCCCGCCAGAGGCCGACAGAGCCCGACAGGGCCCGACAGAGCCCGACAGAGCCCAGCAGAGCTCGACAGAGCCCGACAGAGCCCGACAGGGCCCGACAGGGCCCGACAGACCCCGACAGAGCCCGACAGGGCCCGACAGAGCCCGACAGAGCCCGACAGAGCCCGACAGGGCCCGACAGGGCCCGACAGAGCCCGACAGAGCCCGAAAGAGCCCGACAGGGCCCGACAGGGCCCGACAGAACCCGACAGGGCCCAGTAGAGCCCGACAGAGCCCGACAGAGCCCGACAGAGCCCGACAGGGCCCGACAGAGCCCGACAGGGCCCATTAGAGCTCGACAGAGCCCGACAGAGCCCGACAGGGCCCGACAGGGCCCGACAGGGCCCGACAGGGCCCAGTAGAGCCCGACAGAGCCCGACAGAGCCCGACAGGGCCCGACAGGGCCCGACAGAGCCCGACAGAGCCCGACAGAGACCAGAAGAGCCCGACAGAGCCCGACAGAGCCCGACAGAGCCCGACCGAGCCCGACAGAGCCCGACAGGGCCCGACAGAGCCCGACAGAGCCCGACAGGGCCCAACAGGACCCGACAGAGCCCGACAGGGCCCAACAGGGCCCGACAGAGCCCGACAGGGCCCGACAGGGCCCGACAGAGCCCGACAGGGCCCGACAGGGCCCGACAGAGCTCGACAGGGCCCGACAGGGCCCGACAGAGCCCGACAGAGCCCGACAGGGCCCGACAGGGCCCGACAGAACCCGACAGAGCCCGACAGAGCCCAGTAGAGCCCGACAGAGCCCGACAGAGCCCGACAGGGCCCAGTAGAGCCCGACAGAGCCCGACGGAGCCCGGCAGAGCCCGACAGGGCCCGACAGAGCCCGACAGGGCCCAGTACAGCCCGACAGAGCCCGACAGAGCCCAGTAGAGCCCGACAGGGCCCGACAGGGCCCGACAGAGCCCGACAGGGCCCGACAGAGCCCGACAGAGCCCGACAGAGCCCGACAGGGCCCGACAGGGCCCGACAGGGCCCAGTAGAGCCCGACAGAGCCCGACAGAGCCCGACAGAGCCCGACAGGGCCCTACAGAGCCCGACAGGGCCCGACAGAGCCCGACAGAGCCCAGTAGAGCTCGACAGAGCCCGACAGAGCCCGACAGGGCCCGACAGAGCCCGACAGAGCCCAGTAGAGCTCGACAGAGCCCGACAGAGCCCGACAGGGCCCGACAGGGCCCGACAGAGCCCGACAGAGCCCAGTAGAGCTCGACAGAGCCCGACAGAGCCCGACAGGGCCCGACAGGGCCCAGTAGAGCCCGACAGAGCCCGACAGAGCCCGACAGGGCCTGACAGGGTCCGACAGAGCCCGACAGAGCCCGACAGGGCCCGACAGGGCCCGACAGAGCCCGACAGAGACCAGTAGAGCCCGACAGAGGCCGACAGGGCCCGACAGAGCCCGACAGAGCCCAGTAGAGCCCGACAGAGCCCGACAGAGCCCGACAGAGCCCGACAGGGCCCAGTAGAGCCCAGTAGAACCCGACAGAGCCCAATAGAGCCCGACAGAGCCCGACAGAGCCCGACAGAGCCCGACAGGGCCCGACAGAGCCCGACAGGGCCCGACAGGGCCCGACAGAGCCCGACAGAGCCCGACAGAACCCGACAGAGCCCGACAGAGACCAGTAGAGCCCGACAGAGCCCGACAGGGCCCAGTAGAGCCCGACAGAGCCCGACAGAGCCCGACAGAGCCCGACAGGGCCCGACAGGGCCCGACAGGGCCCGACAGATCCAAACAGAGCCCGACAGGGCCCAGTAGAGCCCAGTAGAACCCGACAGAGCCCGACAGAGCCCGACAGAGCCCGACAGAGACCAGAAGAGCCCGACAGAGCCCGACAGAGCCCGACAGAGCCCGACCGAGCCCGACAGAGCCCGACAGGGCCCGACAGAGCCCGACAGAGCCCGACAGAGCCCGACAGAGCCCGACAGGGCCCAGTAGAGCCCAGTAGAACCCGACAGAGCCCGACAGAGCCCGACAGAGCCCGACAGAGTCCGACAGGGCTCGACAGGGCCCGACAGGGCCCGACAGAGCCCGACAGAGTCCGACAGGGCCCGACAGAGCCCGACAGGGCCCAACAGGGCCCGACAGAGCCCGACAGGGCCCGACAGGACCCGACAGAGCCCGACAGGGCCCAACAGGGCCCGACAGAGCCCGACAGGGCCCGACAGGGCCCGACAGAGACCGACAGAGCCCGACAGAGCCCGACAGGGCCCGACAGGGCCCGACAGAGCCCGACAGAACCCGACAGAGCCCGACAGAGCCCAGTAGAGCCCGACAGAGCCCGACAGAGCCCGACAGGGCCCAGTAGAGCCCGACAGAGCCCGACGGAGCCCGGCAGAGCCCGACAGGGCCCGACAGAGCCCGACAGGGCCCGACAGAGCCCGACAGAGCCCGACAGGGCCCAGTACAGCCCGACAGAGCCCGACAGAGCCCGACAAAGCCCGACAGGGCCCGACAGGGCCCGACAGAGCCCGACAGAGCCCGACAGGGCCCGACAGAGCCCGACAGGGCCCAGTAGAGCCCGACAGAGCCCGACAGAGCCCGACAGAGCCCGACAGGGCCCTACAGAGCCCGACAGGGCCCGACAGAGCCCGACAGAGCCCAGTAGAGCTCGACAGAGCCCGACAGAGCCCGACAGAGCCCGACAGAGCCCGACAGGGCCCGACAGGGCCTGACAGGGCCCAGTAGAGCCCGACAGAGCCCGACAGGGCCCGACAGAGCCCGACAGAGCCCGACAGGGCCCGACAGAGCCCGACAGAGCCCAGTAGAGCTCGACAGAGCCCGACAGAGCCCGACAGGGCCCGACAGGGCCCAGTAGAGCCCGACAGAGCCCGACAGAGCCCGACAGGGCCTGACAGGGTCCGACAGAGCCCGACAGAGCCCGACAGGGCCCGACAGGGCCCGACAGGGCCCGACAGAGACCAGTAGAGCCCGACAGAGCCCGACAGGGCCCGACAGAGCCCGACAGAGCCCAGTAGAGCCCGACAGAGCCCGACAGAGCCCGACAGAGCCCGACAGGGCCCAGTAGAGCCCAGTAGAACCCGACAGAGCCCAATAGAGCCCGACAGAGCCCGACAGAGCCCGACAGAGCCCGACAGGGCCCGACAGAGCCCGACAGGGCCCGACAGGGCCCGACAGAGCCCGACAGGGCCCGACAGAACCCGACAGAGCCCGACAGAGACCAGTAGAGCCCGACAGAGCGCGACAGAGCCCGACAGGGCCCGACAGGGCCCGACAGGGCCCGACAGGGCCCGACAGAGCCCGACAGAGTCCGACAGGGCCCGGTAGAGCCCGACAGAGCCCGCCAGAGCCCGACAGAGCCCGACAGAGCCCAGTAGAGCCCGACAGGGCCCGCCAGGGCCCGACAGGGCCCGGTAGAGCCCGACAGAGCCCGCCAGAGCCCGACAGGGCGCGACAGAGCCCGACAGAGCCCGACAGGGCCCGACAGGGCCCGACAGAGCCCGACAGAGCCCGACAGGGCCCGACAGGGCCCGACAGAGCCCGACAGAGCCCGACAGGGCCCGACAGAGCCCGACAGAGCCCGACAGGGCCCAGTAGAGCCCGACAGAGCCCGACAGAGCCTGACAGAGCCCGACAGGGCCCGACAGAGCCCGACAGAGCCCAGTAGAGCTTGACAGAGCCCGACAGAGCCCGACAGGGCCCGACAGGGCCCGACAGGGCCCAGTAGAGCCCGACAGAGCCCGACAGAGCCCGACAGGGCCCGACAGGGCCCGACAGAGCCCGACAGAGCCCGACAGGGCCCGACCGGGCCCGACAGAGCCCGACTTAGACCAGTAGAGCTCGACAGAGCCCGACAGAGCCCGACAGGGCCCGACAGGGCCCGACAGGGCCCGACAGAGCCCGACAGGGCGCGACAGGGCCCGACAGAGCCCGACAGGGCCCAGTAGAGCCCAGTAGAACCCGACAGAGCCCGACAGAGCCCGACAGAGCCCGACAGGGCCCGACAGAGCCCGACAGAGCCCGACAGGGCCCGACAGGGCCCGACAGAGCTCGACAGGGCCCGACAGGTCCCAACAGAGCCCGACAGAGCCCGACAGAGCCCGACAGGGCCCGACAGGGCCCGACAGAGCCCGACAGAACCCGACAGAGCCCGACAGAGCCCAGTAGAGCCCGACAGAGCCCGACAGAGCCCGACAGAGCCCGACAGGGCCCAGTAGAGCCCGACAGAGCCCGCCAGAGCCCGACAGGGCCCGACAGAGCCCGACAGAGCCGGACAGGGCCCAGTAGCGCCCGACAGAGCCCGACAGAGCCCGACAGGGCCCGACAGAGCCCGACAGAGCCGGACAGGGCCCAGTAGAGCCCGACAGAGCCCGCCAGAGCCCGACAGGGCCCAGTAGAGCTTGACAGAGCCCGACAGAGCCCGACAGAGCCCGACAGAGCCCGACAGAGCCCAACAGGGCCCGACAGAGCCCGACAGGGCCCGACAGGGCCCGACAGAGCCCAGTAGAGCTCGACAGAGCCCGACAGAGCCCGACAGGGCCCGACAGGGCCCGACAGGGCCCGACAGGGCCCGACAGAGCCCGACAGGGCCCGACAGGGCCCAGTAGAGCCCGACAGAGCCCGACAGGGCCCGACAGAGCCCGACAGAGCCCGACAGAGCCCGACAGGGCCCAGTAGAGCCCAGTAGAACCCGACAGAGCCCAATAGAGCCCGACAGAGCCCGACAGAGCCCGACAGAGCCCGACAGGGCCCGACAGAGCCCGACAGAGCCCGACAGAGCCCGACAGGGCCCAGTAGAGCCCGACAGAGCCCGACAGAGCCCGACAGAGCCCGACAGGGCCCTACAGAGCCCGACAGGGCCCGACAGAGCCCGACAGAGCCCAGTAGAGCCCGACAGAGCCCGACAGGGCCCGACAGAGCCCGACAGAGCCCAGTAGAGCTCGACAGAGCCCGACAGAGCCCGACAGGGCCCGACAGGGCCCGACAGGGCCCGACAGGGCCTGACAGGGCCCAGTAGAGCTCGACAGAGCCCGACAGAGCCCGACAGAGCCCGACAGAGCCCGACAGGGCCCGACAGGGCCTGACAGGGCCAGTAGAGCCCGACAGAGCCCGACAGGGCCCGACAGAGCCCGACAGAGCCCGACAGGGCCCGACAGAGCCCGACAGAGCCCAGTAGAGCTCGACAGAGCCCGACAGAGCCCGACAGGGCCCGACAGGGCCCAGTAGAGCCCGACAGAGCCCGACAGAGCCCGACAGGGCCTGACAGGGTCCGACAGAGCCCGACAGAGCCCGACAGGGCCCGACAGGGCCCGACAGGGCCCGACAGAGACCAGTAGAGCCCGACAGAGCCCGACAGGGCCCGACATAGCCCGACAGGGCCCAGTAGAGCCCGACAGAGCCCGACAGAGCCCGACAGAGCCCGACAGGGCCCAGTAGAGCCCAGTAGAACCCGACAGAGCGCAATAGAGCCCGACAGAGCCCGACAGAGCCCGACAGAGCCCGACAGGGCCCGACAGAGCCCGACAGGGCCCGACAGGGCCGACAGAGCCCGACAGGGCCCGACAGAACCCGACAGAGCCCGACAGAGACCAGTAGAGCCCGACAGAGCCCGACAGGGCCCAGTAGAGCCCGACAGAGCCCGACAGAGCCCGACAGAGCCCGACAGGCCCGACAGGGCCCGACAGGGCCCGACAGATCCAAACAGAGCCCGACAGGCCCAGTAGAGCCCGACAGAGCGCGACAGAGCCCGACAGGGCCCGACAGGGCCCGACAGAGCCCGACAGAGTCCGACAGGGCCCGGTAGAGCCCGACAGAGCCCGCCAGAGCCCGACAGAGCCCGACAGAGCCCGACAGAGCCCAGTAGAGCCCGACAGGGCCCGACAGGGCCCGACAGGGCCCGACAGGGCCCGACAGAGCCCGACAGGGCCCGACAGGGCCCGACAGAGCCCGACAGGGCCCGACAGGGTCCGGTAGAGCCCGACAGAGCCCGCCAGAGCCCGACCGGGCCCGACAGAGCCCGACAGAGCCCGACAGGGCCCGACAGGGCCCGGACAGAGCCCGACAGAGCCCGACAGGGCCCGACAGGGCCCGACAGAGCCCAACAGAGCCCGACAGGGCTCGACAGAGCCCGACAGAGCCCGACAGGGCCCAGTAGAGCCCGACAGAGCCCGACAGAGCCCGACAGAGCCCGACAGGGCCCGACAGAGCCCGACAGAGCCCAGTAGAGCTTGACAGAGCCCGACAGAGCCCGACAGGGCCCGACAGGGCCCGACAGGGCCCAGTAGAGCCCGACAGAACCCGACAGAGCCCGACAGGGCCCGACCGGGCCCGACAGAGCCCGACTTAGACCAGTAGAGCTCGACAGAGCCCGACAGGGCCCGACAGGGCCCGACAGAGCCCGACAGAGCCCGACAGGGCCCGACCGGGCCCGACAGAGCCCGACTTAGACCAGTAGAGCTCGACAGAGCCCGACAGAGCCGACAGGGCCCGACAGGGCCCGACAGAGCCCGACAGGGCGCGACAGGGCCCGACAGAGCCCGACAGGGCCCAGTAGAGCCCAGTAGAACCCGACAGAGCCCGACAGAGCCCGACAGAGCCCGACAGGGCCCGACAGAGCCCGACAGAGCCCGACAGGGCCCGACAGGGCCCGACAGAGCTCGACAGGGCCCGACAGGTCCCAACAGAGCCCGACAGAGCCCGACAGAGCCCGACAGGGCCCGACAGGGACCGACAGAGCCCGACAGAACCCGACAGAGCCCGACAGAGCCCAGTAGAGCCCGACAGAGCCCGACAGAGCCCGACAGAGCCCGACAGAGCCCGACAGGGCCCAGTAGAGCCCGACAGAGCCCGACAGAGCCCGACAGGGCCCGACAGAGCCCGACAGAGCCGGACAGGGCCCAGTAGAGCCCGACAGAGCCCGACAGAGCCCGACAGGGCCCGACAGAGCCCGACAGAGCCGGACAGGGCCCAGTAGAGCCCGACAGAGCCCGACAGAGCCCGACAGAGCCCGACAAAGCCCGACAGGGCCCGACATGGCCCGACAGAGCCCGACAGGGCCCGACAGAGCCCGACAGAGCCCGACAGAGCCCGACAGGGCCCGACAGAGCCCGACAGAGCCCGCCAGAGCCCGACAGGGCCCAGTAGAGCTTGACAGAGCCCGACAGAGCCCGACAGAGCCCAACAGGGCCCGACAGAGCCCGACAGGGCCCGACAGGGCCCGACAGAGCCCAGTAGAGCTCGACAGAGCCCGACAGAGCCCGACAGGGCCCGACAGGGCCCGACAGGGCCCGACAGGGCCCGACAGAGCCCGACAGGGCCCGACAGGGCCCAGTAGAGCCCGACAGAGCCCGACAGGGCCCGACAGAACCCGACAGAGCCCGACAGAGCCCGACAGGGCCCAGTAGAGCCCAGTAGAACCCGACAGAGCCCAATAGAGCCCGACAGAGCCCGACAGAGCCCGACAGAGCCCGACAGAGCCCGACAGGGCCCGACAGAGCCCGACAGAGCCCGACAGGGCCCGACAGAGCCCGACAGAGACCGACAGAGCTCGACAGGGCCCGACAGAGCCCGACAGAGCCCGATAGGGCCCGACAGGGCCCGACAGAGCCCGACAGAGCCCGACAGAACCCGACAGAGCCCGACAGAGCCCAGTAGAGCCCGACAGAGCCCGACAGAGCCCGACAGAGCCCGACAGGGCCCGACAGAGCCCGACAGAGCCCGACAGAGCCCGACAAAGCCCGACAGGCCCGACAGGGCCCGACAGAGCCCGACAGGGCCCGACAGGGCCCGACAGAGCCCGACAGAGCCCGACAGGGCCCGACAGGGCCCAGTAGAGCCCGACAGAGCCCGACAGAGCCCGACAGAGCCCGACAGGGCCCGACAGAGCCCGACAGAGCCCAGTAGAGCTCGACAGAGCCCGACAGAGCCCGACAGGGCCCGACAGGGCCCGACAGAGCCCGACAGGGCCCAGTAGAGCCCGACAGAGCCCGACAGGGCCCGACAGAGTCCGACAGAGCCCGACAGAGCCCGACAGGGCCCAGTAGAGCCCGACAGAGCCCGACAGAGCCCGACAGGGCCCGACAGGGCCCGACAGAGCCCGACAGGGCCCGACAGAGCCCGAAAGAGCCCAGTAGAGCTCGACAGAGCCCGACAGAGCCCGACAGGGCCCGACAGGGCCCGACAGGGCCCAGTAGAGCCCGAACAGAGCCCGACAGAGCCCGACAGGGCCCGACAGGGCCCGACAGGGCCCGACAGAGCCCGACAGGGCCCGACAGGCCCCGACAGAGCCCGACAGAGACCAGTAGAGCCCGACAGGGCCCGACAGGGCCCGACAGAGCTCGACAGGGCCCGACAGGGCCCGACAGAGCCCGACAGAGCCCAACAGAGCCCGACAGAGCCCAGTAGAGCCCGACAGAGCCCAGTAGAGCCCGACAGAGCCCGACAGAGCCCGACAGAGCCCAGTAGAGCCCGACAGAGCCCAGTAGAGCCCGACAGAGCCCAACAGAGCTCGACAGGGCCCGACAGGGCCCGACAGAGCCCGACAGAGCCCGACAGAGCCCGACAGGGCCCGACAGGGCCCGACAGAGCCCGACAGGGCCCGACAGAGCCCGACAGAGACCAGTAGAGCCCGACAGAGCCCGACAGAGCCCGACAGGGCCCGACCGAGCCCGACAGAGCCCAGTAGAGCCCGACAGAGCCCGACAGAGCCCAACAGAGCCCGACAGAGCCCGACAGGGCCCAGTAGAGCCCAGTAGAACCCGACAGAGCCCGACAGAGCCCGACAGAGCCCGACAGGGCCCGACAGGGCCCGACAGAGCCCGACAGGGCCCAACAGGGCCCGACAGAGCCCGACAGGGCCCGACAGAGCCCGACAGAGCTCGACAGGGCCCGACAGAGCCCGACAGGGCCCGACAGGGCCCGACAGAGCCCGACAGGGCCCAGTAGAGCCCGACAGAGCCCGACAGAGCCCGACAGGGCCCGACAGGGCCCGACCGAGCCCGACAGAGCCCAGTAGAGCCCGACAGAGCCCGACAGTGCCCGACAGAGCCCGACAGGGCCCAGTAGAGCCCAGTAGAACCCGACAGAGCCCGACAGAGCCCGACAGGGCCCGACAGGGCCCGATAGGGCCCGACAGAGCCCGACAGAGCTCGACAGGGCCCGACAGGGCCCGACAGAGTCCGACAGAGCCCGACAGGGCCCGACAGGGCCCGACAGGGCCCGACAGAGCCCGACAGAGCCCGACAGAGGCCCAGTAGAGCCCGACAGAGCCCGACAGAGCCCGACAGAGCCCGACAGGGCCCAGTAGAGCCCGACAGAGCCCGACAGAGCCCGACAGAGCCCGACAGGGCCCGACAGAGCCCGACAGAGCCCAGTAGAGCTCGACAGAGCCCGACAGAGCCCGACAGGGCCCGACAGGGCCCGACAGAGCCCGACAGAGCCCAGTAGAGCTCGACAGAGCCCGACAGAGCCCGACAGGGCCCGACAGGGCCCAGTAGAGCCCGACAGAGCCCGACAGAAGAGCCCGACAGGGCCTGACAGGGTCCGACAGAGCCCGACAGAGCCCGACAGGGCCCGACAGAGCCCGACAGAGACCGACAGAGCTCGACAGGGCCCGACAGAGCCCGACAGAGCCCGATAGGGCCCGACAGGGCCCGACAGAGCCCGACAGAGCCCGACAGAACCCGACAGAGCCCGACAGAGCCCAGTAGAGCCCGACAGAGCCCGACAGAGCCCGACAGAGCCCGACAGGGCCCGACAGAGCCCGACAGAGCCCGACAGAGCCCGACAAAGCCCGACAGGGCCCGACAGAGCCCGACAGAGCCCGACAGGGCCCGACAGGGCCCGACAGAGCCCGACAGAGCCCGACAGGGCCCGACAGGGCCCAGTAGAGCCCGACAGAGCCCGACAGAGCCCGACAGAGCCCGACAGGGCCCGACAGAGCCCGACAGGGCCCGACAGGGACCGACAGAGCCCGACAGAACCCGACAGAGCCCGACAGAGCCCAGTAGAGCCCGACAGAGCCCGACAGAGCCCGACAGAGCCCGACAGAGCCCGACAGGGCCCAGTAGAGCCCGACAGAGCCCGACAGAGCCCGACAGGGCCCGACAGAGCCCGACAGAGCCGGACAGGGCCCAGTAGAGCCCGACAGAGCCCGACAGAGCCCGACAGGGCCCGACAGAGCCCGACAGAGCCGGACAGGGCCCAGTAGAGCCCGACAGAGCCCGACAGAGCCCGACAGAGCCCGACAAAGCCCGACAGGGCCCGACATGGCCCGACAGAGCCCGACAGGGCCCGACAGAGCCCGACAGAGCCCGACAGAGCCCGACAGGGCCCGACAGAGCCCGACAGAGCCCGCCAGAGCCCGACAGGGCCCAGTAGAGCTTGACAGAGCCCGACAGAGCCCGACAGAGCCCAACAGGGCCCGACAGAGCCCGACAGGGCCCGACAGGGCCCGACAGAGCCCAGTAGAGCTCGACAGAGCCCGACAGAGCCCGACAGGGCCCGACAGGGCCCGACAGGGCCCGACAGAGCCCGACAGGGCCCGACAGGGCCCAGTAGAGCCCGACAGAGCCCGACAGGGCCCGACAGAACCCGACAGAGCCCGACAGAGCCCGACAGGGCCCAGTAGAGCCCAGTAGAACCCGACAGAGCCCAATAGAGCCCGACAGAGCCCGACAGAGCCCGACAGAGCCCGACAGAGCCCGACAGGGCCCGACAGGGCCCGACAGACCCCGACAGAGACCGACAGAGCTCGACAGGGCCCGACAGAGCCCGACAGAGCCCGATAGGGCCCGACAGGGCCCGACAGAGCCCGACAGAGCCCGACAGAACCCGACAGAGCCCGACAGAGCCCAGTAGAGCCCGACAGAGCCCGACAGAGCCCGACAGAGCCCGACAGGGCCCGACAGAGCCCGACAGAGCCCGACAGAGCCCGACAAAGCCCGACAGGGCCCGACAGGGCCCGACAGAGCCCGACAGGGCCCGACAGGGCCCGACAGAGCCCGACAGAGCCCGACAGGGCCCGACAGGGCCCAGTAGAGCCCGACAGAGCCCGACAGAGCCCGACAGAGCCCGACAGGGCCCGACAGAGCCCGACAGAGCCCAGTAGAGCTCGACAGAGCCCGACAGAGCCCGACAGGGCCCGACAGGGCCCGACAGAGCCCGACAGGGCCCAGTAGAGCCCGACAGAGCCCGACAGGGCCCGACAGAGTCCGACAGAGCCCGACAGAGCCCGACAGGGCCCAGTAGAGCCCGACAGAGCCCGACAGAGCCCGACAGGGCCCGACAGGGCCCGACAGAGCCCGACAGGGCCCGACAGAGCCCGAAAGAGCCCAGTAGAGCTCGACAGAGCCCGACAGAGCCCGACAGGGCCCGACAGGGCCCGACAGGGCCCAGTAGAGCCCGAACAGAGCCCGACAGAGCCCGACAGGGCCCGACAGGGCCCGACAGGGCCCGACAGAGCCCGACAGGGCCCGACAGGGCCCGACAGAGCCCGACAGAGACCAGTAGAGCCCGACAGGGCCCGACAGGGCCCGACAGAGCTCGACAGGGCCCGACAGGGCCCGACAGAGCCCGACAGAGCCCAACAGAGCCCGACAGAGCCCAGTAGAGCCCGACAGAGCCCAGTAGAGCCCGACAGAGCCCGACAGAGCCCGACAGAGCCCAGTAGAGCCCGACAGAGCCCAGTAGAGCCCGACAGAGCCCAACAGAGCTCGACAGGGCCCGACAGGGCCCGACAGAGCCCGACAGAGCCCGACAGAGCCCGACAGGGCCCGACAGGGCCCGACAGAGCCCGACAGGGCCCGACAGAGCCCGACAGAGACCAGTAGAGCCCGACAGAGCCCGACAGAGCCCGACAGGGCCCGACCGAGCCCGACAGAGCCCAGTAGAGCCCGACAGAGCCCGACAGAGCCCGACAGAGCCCGACAGAGCCCGACAGGGCCCAGTAGAGCCCAGTAGAACCCGACAGAGCCCGACAGAGCCCGACAGAGCCCGACAGGGCCCGACAGGGCCCGACAGAGCCCGACAGGGCCCAACAGGGCCCGACAGAGCCCGACAGGGCCCGACAGAGCCCGACAGAGCTCGACAGGGCCCGACAGAGCCCGACAGGGCCCGACAGGGCCCGACAGAGCCCGACAGGGCCCAGTAGAGCCCGACAGAGCCCGACAGAGCCCGACAGGGCCCGACAGGGCCCGACCGAGCCCGACAGAGCCCAGTAGAGCCCGACAGAGCCCGACAGTGCCCGACAGAGCCCGACAGGGCCCAGTAGAGCCCAGTAGAACCCGACAGAGCCCGACAGAGCCCGACAGGGCCCGACAGGGCCCGATAGGGCCCGACAGAGCCCGACAGAGCTCGACAGGGCCCGACAGGGCCCGACAGAGTCCGACAGAGCCCGACAGGGCCCGACAGGGCCCGACAGGGCCCGACAGAGCCCGACAGAGCCCGACAGAGCCCAGTAGAGCCCGACAGAGCCCGACAGAGCCCGACAGAGCCCGACAGGGCCCAGTAGAGCCCGACAGAGCCCGACAGAGCCCGACAGAGCCCGACAGGGCCCGACAGAGCCCGACAGAGCCCAGTAGAGCTCGACAGAGCCCGACAGAGCCCGACAGGGCCCGACAGGGCCCGACAGAGCCCGACAGAGCCCAGTAGAGCTCGACAGAGCCCGACAGGGCCCGACAGGGCCCGACAGGGCCCGACAGATCCAAACAGAGCCCGACAGGGCCCAGTAGAGCCCAGTAGAACCCGACAGAGCCCGACAGAGCCCGACAGAGCCCGACAGAGACCAGAAGAGCCCGACAGAGCCCGACAGAGCCCGACAGAGCCCGACCGAGCCCGACAGAGCCCGACAGGGCCCGACAGAGCCCGACAGAGCCCGACAGAGCCCGACAGGGCCCAGTAGAGCCCAGTAGAACCCGACAGAGCCCGACAGAGCCCGACAGAGCCCGACAGAGTCCGACAGGGCTCGACAGGGCCCGACAGGGCCCGACAGAGCCCGACAGAGTCCGACAGGGCCCGACAGAGCCCGACAGGGCCCAACAGGGCCCGACAGAGCCCGACAAAGCCCGACAGGGCCCGACATGGCCCGACAGAGCCCGACAGGGCCCGACAGAGCCCGACAGAGCCCGACAGAGCCCGACAGGGCCCGACAGAGCCCGACAGAGCCCGCCAGAGCCCGACAGGGCCCAGTAGAGCTTGACAGAGCCCGACAGAGCCCGACAGAGCCCAACAGGGCCCGACAGAGCCCGACAGGGCCCGACAGGGCCCGACAGAGCCCAGTAGAGCTCGACAGAGCCCGACAGAGCCCGACAGGGCCCGACAGGGCCCGACAGGGCCCGACAGAGCCCGACAGAGCCCGACAGGGCCCGACAGGGCCCAGTAGAGCCCGACAGAGCCCGACAGGGCCCGACAGAACCCGACAGAGCCCGACAGAGCCCGACAGGGCCCAGTAGAGCCCAGTAGAACCCGACAGAGCCCAATAGAGCCCGACAGAGCCCGACAGAGCCCGACAGAGCCCGACAGGGCCCGACAGAGCCCGACAGAGCCCGACAGGGCCCGACAGAGCCCGACAGAGACCGACAGAGCTCGACAGGGCCCGACAGAGCCCGACAGAGCCCGATAGGGCCCGACAGGGCCCGACAGAGCCCGACAGAGCCCGACAGAACCCGACAGAGCCCGACAGAGCCCAGTAGAGCCCGACAGAGCCCGACAGAGCCCGACAGAGCCCGACAGGGCCCGACAGAGCCCGACAGAGCCCGACAGAGCCCGACAAAGCCCGACAGGGCCCGACAGAGCCCGACAGAGCCCGACAGGGCCCGACAGGGCCCGACAGAGCCCGACAGAGCCCGACAGGGCCCGACAGGGCCCAGTAGAGCCCGACAGAGCCCGACAGAGCCCGACAGAGCCCGACAGGGCCCGACAGAGCCCGACAGGGCCCGACAGGGACCGACAGAGCCCGACAGAACCCGACAGAGCCCGACAGAGCCCAGTAGAGCCCGACAGAGCCCGACAGAGCCCGACAGAGCCCGACAGAGCCCGACAGGGCCCAGTAGAGCCCGACAGAGCCCGACAGAGCCCGACAGGGCCCGACAGAGCCCGACAGAGCCCGACAGAGTCCGACAGGGCCCGACAGAGCCCGACAGGGCCCAACAGGGCCCGACAGAGCCCGACAAAGCCCGACAGGGCCCGACATGGCCCGACAGAGCCCGACAGGGCCCGACAGAGCCCGACAGAGCCCGACAGAGCCCGACAGGGCCCGACAGAGCCCGACAGAGCCCGCCAGAGCCCGACAGGGCCCAGTAGAGCTTGACAGAGCCCGACAGAGCCCGACAGAGCCCAACAGGGCCCGACAGAGCCCGACAGGGCCCGACAGGGCCCGACAGAGCCCAGTAGAGCTCGACAGAGCCCGACAGAGCCCGACAGGGCCCGACAGGGCCCGACAGGGCCCGACAGAGCCCGACAGAGCCCGACAGGGCCCGACAGGGCCCAGTAGAGCCCGACAGAGCCCGACAGGGCCCGACAGAACCCGACAGAGCCCGACAGAGCCCGACAGGGCCCAGTAGAGCCCAGTAGAACCCGACAGAGCCCAATAGAGCCCGACAGAGCCCGACAGAGCCCGACAGAGCCCGACAGGGCCCGACAGAGCCCGACAGAGCCCGACAGGGCCCGACAGAGCCCGACAGAGACCGACAGAGCTCGACAGGGCCCGACAGAGCCCGACAGAGCCCGATAGGGCCCGACAGGGCCCGACAGAGCCCGACAGAGCCCGACAGAACCCGACAGAGCCCGACAGAGCCCAGTAGAGCCCGACAGAGCCCGACAGAGCCCGACAGAGCCCGACAGGGCCCGACAGAGCCCGACAGAGCCCGACAGAGCCCGACAAAGCCCGACAGGGCCCGACAGAGCCCGACAGAGCCCGACAGGGCCCGACAGGGCCCGACAGAGCCCGACAGAGCCCGACAGGGCCCGACAGGGCCCAGTAGAGCCCGACAGAGCCCGACAGAGCCCGACAGAGCCCGACAGGGCCCGACAGAGCCCGACAGGGCCCGACAGGGACCGACAGAGCCCGACAGAACCCGACAGAGCCCGACAGAGCCCAGTAGAGCCCGACAGAGCCCGACAGAGCCCGACAGAGCCCGACAGAGCCCGACAGGGCCCAGTAGAGCCCGACAGAGCCCGACAGAGCCCGACAGGGCCCGACAGAGCCCGACAGAGCCGGACAGGGCCCAGTAGAGCCCGACAGAGCCCGACAGAGCCCGACAGGGCCCGACAGAGCCCGACAGAGCCGGACAGGGCCCAGTAGAGCCCGACAGAGCCCGACAGAGCCCGACAGAGCCCGACAAAGCCCGACAGGGCCCGACATGGCCCGACAGAGCCCGACAGGGCCCGACAGAGCCCGACAGAGCCCGACAGAGCCCGACAGGGCCCGACAGAGCCCGACAGAGCCCGCCAGAGCCCGACAGGGCCCAGTAGAGCTTGACAGAGCCCGACAGAGCCCGACAGAGCCCAACAGGGCCCGACAGAGCCCGACAGGGCCCGACAGGGCCCGACAGAGCCCAGTAGAGCTCGACAGAGCCCGACAGAGCCCGACAGGGCCCGACAGGGCCCGACAGGGCCCGACAGGGCCCGACAGAGCCCGACAGGGCCCGACAGGGCCCAGTAGAGCCCGACAGAGCCCGACAGGGCCCGACAGAACCCGACAGAGCCCGACAGAGCCCGACAGGGCCCAGTAGAGCCCAGTAGAACCCGACAGAGCCCAATAGAGCCCGACAGAGCCCGACAGAGCCCGACAGAGCCCGACAGAGCCCGACAGGGCCCGACAGAGCCCGACAGAGCCCGACAGGGCCCGACAGAGCCCGACAGAGACCGACAGAGCTCGACAGGGCCCGACAGAGCCCGACAGAGCCCGATAGGGCCCGACAGGGCCCGACAGAGCCCGACAGAGCCCGACAGAACCCGAAAGAGCCCGACAGAGCCCAGTAGAGCCCGACAGAGCCCGACAGAGCCCGACAGAGCCCGACAGGGCCCGACAGAGCCCGACAGAGCCCGACAGAGCCCGACAAAGCCCGACAGGGCCCGACAGGGCCCGACAGAGCCCGACAGGGCCCGACAGGGCCCGACAGAGCCCGACAGAGCCCGACAGGGCCCGACAGGGCCCAGTAGAGCCCGACAGAGCCCGACAGAGCCCGACAGAGCCCGACAGGGCCCGACAGAGCCCGACAGAGCCCAGTAGAGCTCGACAGAGCCCGACAGAGCCCGACAGGGCCCGACAGGGCCCGACAGAGCCCGACAGGGCCCAGTAGAGCCCGACAGAGCCCGACAGGGCCCGACAGAGTCCGACAGAGCCCGACAGAGCCCGACAGGGCCCAGTAGAGCCCGACAGAGCCCGACAGAGCCCGACAGGGCCCGACAGGGCCCGACAGAGCCCGACAGGGCCCGACAGAGCCCGAAAGAGCCCAGTAGAGCTCGACAGAGCCCGACAGAGCCCGACAGGGCCCGACAGGGCCCGACAGGGCCCAGTAGAGCCCGAACAGAGCCCGACAGAGCCCGACAGGGCCCGACAGGGCCCGACAGGGCCCGACAGAGCCCGACAGGGCCCGACAGGGCCCGACAGAGCCCGACAGAGACCAGTAGAGCCCGACAGGGCCCGACAGGGCCCGACAGAGCTCGACAGGGCCCGACAGGGCCCGACAGAGCCCGACAGAGCCCAACAGAGCCCGACAGAGCCCAGTAGAGCCCGACAGAGCCCAGTAGAGCCCGACAGAGCCCGACAGAGCCCGACAGAGCCCAGTAGAGCCCGACAGAGCCCAGTAGAGCCCGACAGAGCCCAACAGAGCTCGACAGGGCCCGACAGGGCCCGACAGAGCCCGACAGAGCCCGACAGAGCCCGACAGGGCCCGACAGGGCCCGACAGAGCCCGACAGGGCCCGACAGAGCCCGACAGAGACCAGTAGAGCCCGACAGAGCCCGACAGAGCCCGACAGGGCCCGACCGAGCCCGACAGAGCCCAGTAGAGCCCGACAGAGCCCGACAGAGCCCGACAGAGCCCGACAGAGCCCGACAGGGCCCAGTAGAGCCCAGTAGAACCCGACAGAGCCCGACAGAGCCCGACAGAGCCCGACAGGGCCCGACAGGGCCCGACAGAGCCCGACAGGGCCCAACAGGGCCCGACAGAGCCCGACAGGGCCCGACAGAGCCCGACAGAGCTCGACAGGGCCCGACAGAGCCCGACAGGGCCCGACAGGGCCCGACAGAGCCCGACAGGGCCCAGTAGAGCCCGACAGAGCCCGACAGAGCCCGACAGGGCCCGACAGGGCCCGACCGAGCCCGACAGAGCCCAGTAGAGCCCGACAGAGCCCGACAGTGCCCGACAGAGCCCGACAGGGCCCAGTAGAGCCCAGTAGAACCCGACAGAGCCCGACAGAGCCCGACAGGGCCCGACAGGGCCCGATAGGGCCCGACAGAGCCCGACAGAGCTCGACAGGGCCCGACAGGGCCCGACAGAGTCCGACAGAGCCCGACAGGGCCCGACAGGGCCCGACAGGGCCCGACAGAGCCCGACAGAGCCCGACAGAGCCCAGTAGAGCCCGACAGAGCCCGACAGAGCCCGACAGAGCCCGACAGGGCCCAGTAGAGCCCGACAGAGCCCGACAGAGCCCGACAGAGCCCGACAGGGCCCGACAGAGCCCGACAGAGCCCAGTAGAGCTCGACAGAGCCCGACAGAGCCCGACAGGGCCCGACAGGGCCCGACAGAGCCCGACAGAGCCCAGTAGAGCTCGACAGAGCCCGACAGAGCCCGACAGGGCCCGACAGGGCCCAGTAGAGCCCGACAGAGCCCGACAGAGCCCGACAGGGCCTGACAGGGTCCGACAGAGCCCGACAGAGCCCGACAGGGCCCGACAGGGCCCGACAGAGCCCGACAGAGACCAGTAGAGCCCGACAGAGGCCGACAGGGCCCGACAGAGCCCGACAGAGCCCAGTAGAGCCCGACAGAGCCCGACAGAGCCCGACAGAGCCCGACAGGGCCCAGTAGAGCCCAGTAGAACCCGACAGAGCCCAATAGAGCCCGACAGAGCCCGACAGAGCCCGACAGAGCCCGACAGGGCCCGACAGAGCCCGACAGGGCCCGACAGGGCCCGACAGGGCCCGACAGAGCCCAACAGAACCCGACAGAGCCCGACAGAGACCAGTAGAGCCCGACAGAGCCCGACAGGGCCCAGTAGAGCCCGACAGAGCCCGACAGAGCCCGACAGAGCCCGACAGGGCCCGACAGGGCCCGACAGGGCCCGACAGATCCAAACAGAGCCCGACAGGGCCCAGTAGAGCCCAGTAGAACCCGACAGAGCCCGACAGAGCCCGACAGAGCCCGACAGAGACCAGAAGAGCCCGACAGAGCCCGACAGAGCCCGACAGAGCCCGACCGAGCCCGACAGAGCCCGACAGGGCCCGACAGAGCCCGACAGAGCCCGACAGAGCCCGACAGGGCCCAGTAGAGCCCAGTAGAACCCGACAGAGCCCGACAGAGCCCGACAGAGCCCGACAGAGTCCGACAGGGCTCGACAGGGCCCGACAGGGCCCGACAGAGCCCGACAGAGTCCGACAGGGCCCGACAGAGCCCGACAGGGCCCAACAGGGCCCGACAGAGCCCGACAAAGCCCGACAGGGCCCGACATGGCCCGACAGAGCCCGACAGGGCCCGACAGAGCCCGACAGAGCCCGACAGAGCCCGACAGGGCCCGACAGAGCCCGACAGAGCCCGCCAGAGCCCGACAGGGCCCAGTAGAGCTTGACAGAGCCCGACAGAGCCCGACAGAGCCCAACAGGGCCCGACAGAGCCCGACAGGGCCCGACAGGGCCCGACAGAGCCCAGTAGAGCTCGACAGAGCCCGACAGAGCCCGACAGGGCCCGACAGGGCCCGACAGGGCCCGACAGAGCCCGACAGAGCCCGACAGGGCCCAGTAGAGCCCGACAGAGCCCGACAGGGCCCGACAGAACCCGACAGAGCCCGACAGAGCCCGACAGGGCCCAGTAGAGCCCAGTAGAACCCGACAGAGCCCAATAGAGCCCGACAGAGCCCGACAGAGCCCGACAGAGCCCGACAGGGCCCGACAGAGCCCGACAGAGCCCGACAGGGCCCGACAGAGCCCGACAGAGACCGACAGAGCTCGACAGGGCCCGACAGAGCCCGACAGAGCCCGACAGGGCCCGACAGGGCCCAGTAGAGCCCGACAGAGCCCGACAGAGCCCGACAGAGCCCGACAGGGCCCGACAGAGACCGACAGAGCCCAGTAGAGCTCGACAGAGCCCGACAGAGCCCGACAGGGCCCGACAGGGCCCGACAGAGCCCGACAGGGCCCAGTAGAGCCCGACAGAGCCCGACAGGGCCCGACAGAGCCCGACAGAGCCCGACAGAGCCCGACAGGGCCCAGTAGAGCCCGACAGAGCCCGACAGAGCCCGACAGGGCCCGACAGGGCCCGACAGAGCCCGACAGGGCCCGACAGAGCCCGAAAGAGCCCAGTAGAGCTCGACAGAGCCCGACAGAGCCCGACAGGGCCCGACAGGGCCCGACAGGGCCCAGTAGAGCCCGAACAGAGCCCGACAGAGCCCGACAGGGCCCGACAGGGCCCGACAGGGCCCGACAGAGCCCGACAGGGCCCGACAGGGCCCGACAGAGCCCGACAGAGACCAGTAGAGCCCGACAGGGCCCGACAGGGCCCGACAGAGCTCGACAGGGCCCGACAGGGCCCGACAGAGCCCGACAGAGCCCAACAGAGCCCGACAGAGCCCAGTAGAGCCCGACAGAGCCCAGTAGAGCCCGACAGAGCCCGACAGAGCCCGACAGAGCCCAGTAGAGCCCGACAGAGCCCAGTAGAGCCCGACAGAGCCCAACAGAGCTCGACAGGGCCCGACAGGGCCCGACAGAGCCCGACAGAGCCCGACAGAGCCCGACAGGGCCCGACAGGGCCCGACAGAGCCCGACAGGGCCCGACAGAGCCCGACAGAGACCAGTAGAGCCCGACAGAGCCCGACAGAGCCCGACAGGGCCCGACCGAGCCCGACAGAGCCCAGTAGAGCCCGACAGAGCCCGACAGAGCCCGACAGAGCCCGACAGAGCCCGACAGGGCCCAGTAGAGCCCAGTAGAACCCGACAGAGCCCGACAGAGCCCGACAGAGCCCGACAGGGCCCGACAGGGCCCGACAGAGCCCGACAGGGCCCAACAGGGCCCGACAGAGCCCGACAGGGCCCGACAGAGCCCGACAGAGCTCGACAGGGCCCGACAGAGCCCGACAGGGCCCGACAGGGCCCGACAGAGCCCGACAGGGCCCAGTAGAGCCCGACAGAGCCCGACAGAGCCCGACAGGGCCCGACAGGGCCCGACCGAGCCCGACAGAGCCCAGTAGAGCCCGACAGAGCCCGACAGTGCCCGACAGAGCCCGACAGGGCCCAGTAGAGACCAGTAGAACCCGACAGAGCCCGACAGAGCCCGACAGGGCCCGACAGGGCCCGATAGGGCCCGACAGAGCCCGACAGAGCTCGACAGGGCCCGACAGGGCCCGACAGAGTCCGACAGAGCCCGACAGGGCCCGACAGGGCCCGACAGGGCCCGACAGAGCCCGACAGAGCCCGACAGAGCCCAGTAGAGCCCGACAGAGCCCGACAGAGCCCGACAGAGCCCGACAGGGCCCAGTAGAGCCCGACAGAGCCCGACAGAGCCCGACAGAGCCCGACAGGGCCCGACAGAGCCCGACAGAGCCCAGTAGAGCTCGACAGAGCCCGACAGAGCCCGACAGGGCCCGACAGGGCCCGACAGAGCCCGACAGAGCCCAGTAGAGCTCGACAGAGCCCGACAGAGCCCGACAGGGCCCGACAGGGCCCAGTAGAGCCCGACAGAGCCCGACAGAGCCCGACAGGGCCTGACAGGGTCCGACAGAGCCCGACAGAGCCCGACAGGGCCCGACAGAGCCCGACAGAGCCCGACAGAGACCAGTAGAGCCCGACAGAGGCCGACAGGGCCCGACAGAGCCCGACAGAGCCCAGTAGAGCCCGACAGAGCCCGACAGAGCCCGACAGAGCCCGACAGGGCCCAGTAGAGCCCAGTAGAACCCGACAGAGCCCAATAGAGCCCGACAGAGCCCGACAGAGCCCGACAGAGCCCGACAGGGCCCGACAGAGCCCGACAGGGCCCGACAGGGCCCGACAGGGCCCGACAGAGCCCAACAGAACCCGACAGAGCCCGACAGAGACCAGTAGAGCCCGACAGAGCCCGACAGGGCCCAGTAGAGCCCGACAGAGCCCGACAGAGCCCGACAGAGCCCGACAGGGCCCGACAGGGCCCGACAGGGCCCGACAGATCCAAACAGAGCCCGACAGGGCCCAGTAGAGCCCAGTAGAACCCGACAGAGCCCGACAGAGCCCGACAGAGCCCGACAGAGACCAGAAGAGCCCGACAGAGCCCGACAGAGCCCGACAGAGCCCGACCGAGCCCGACAGAGCCCGACAGGGCCCGACAGAGCCCGACAGAGCCCGACAGAGCCCGACAGGGCCCAGTAGAGCCCAGTAGAACCCGACAGAGCCCGACAGAGCCCGACAGAGCCCGACAGAGTCCGACAGGGCTCGACAGGGCCCGACAGGGCCCGACAGAGCCCGACAGAGTCCGACAGGGCCCGACAGAGCCCGACAGGGCCCAACAGGGCCCGACAGAGCCCGACAGGGCCCGACAGGACCCGACAGAGCCCGACAGGGCCCAACAGGGCCCGACAGAGCCCGACAGGGCCCGACAGGGCCCGACAGAGCCCGACAGGGCCCGACAGGGCCCGACAGAGCCCGACAGAGCCCGACAGAGCCCGACAGGGCCCGACAGGGCCCGACAGAGCCCGACAGAACCCGACAGAGCCCGACAGAGCCCAGTAGAGCCCGACAGAGCCCGACAGAGCCCGACAGGGCCCAGTAGAGCCCGACAGAGCCCGACGGAGCCCGGCAGAGCCCGACAGGGCCCGACAGAGCCCGACAGGGCCCGACAGAGCCCGACAGAGCCCGACAGGGCCCAGTACAGCCCGACAGAGCCCGACAGAGCCCGACAAAGCCCGACAGGGCCCGACAGGGCCCGACAGAGCCCGACAGAGCCCGACAGGGCCCGACAGAGCCCGACAGAGCCCGACAGAGCCCGACAGGGCCCAGTAGAGCCCGACAGAGCCCGACAGAGCCCGACAGAGCCCGACAGGGCCCTACAGAGCCCGACAGGGCCCGACATAGCCCGACAGAGCCCAGTAGAGCTCGACAGAGCCCGACAGAGCCCGACAGAGCCCGACAGAGCCCGACAGGGCCCGACAGGGCCTGACAGGGCCCAGTAGAGCCCGACAGAGCCCGACAGGGCCCGACAGAGCCCGACAGAGCCCGACAGGGCCCGACAGAGCCCGACAGAGCCCAGTAGAGCTCGACAGAGCCCGACAGAGCCCGACAGGGCCCGACAGGGCCCAGTAGAGCCCGACAGAGCCCGACAGAGCCCGACAGGGCCCAGTAGAGCCCGACAGAGCCCGACAGAGCCCGACAGGGCCCGACAGGGCCCGACAGGGCCCGACAGAGACCAGTAGAGCCCGACAGAGCCCGACAGGGCCCGACAGAGCCCGACAGAGCCCAGTAGAGCCCGACAGAGCCCGACAGAGCCCGACAGAGCCCGACAGGGCCCAGTAGAGCCCAGTAGAACCCGACAGAGCCCAATAGAGCCCGACAGAGCCCGACAGAGCCCGACAGAGCCCGACAGGGCCCGACAGAGCCCGACAGGGCCCGACAGGGCCCGACAGAGCCCGACAGGGCCCGACAGAACCCGACAGAGCCCGACAGAGACCAGTAGAGCCCGACAGAGCCCGACAGGGCCCAGTAGAGCCCGACAGAGCCCGACAGAGCCCGACAGAGCCCGACAGGGCCCGACAGGGCCCGACAGGGCCCGACAGATCCAAACAGAGCCCGACAGGGCCCAGTAGAGCCCGACAGAGCGCGACAGAGCCCGACAGGGCCCGACAGGGCCCGACAGGGCCCGACAGGGCCCGACAGAGCCCGACAGAGCCCGACAGAGCCCAGTAGAGCCCGACAGAGCCCGACAGAGCCCGACAGAGCCCGACAGGGCCCAGTAGAGCCCGACAGAGCCCGACAGAGCCCGACAGAGCCCGACAGGGCCCGACAGAGCCCGACAGAGCCCAGTAGAGCTCGACAGAGCCCGACAGAGCCCGACAGGGCCCGACAGGGCCCGACAGAGCCCGACAGAGCCCAGTAGAGCTCGACAGAGCCCGACAGAGCCCGACAGGGCCCGACAGGGCCCAGTAGAGCCCGACAGAGCCCGACAGAGCCCGACAGGGCCTGACAGGGTCCGACAGAGCCCGACAGAGCCCGACAGGGCCCGACAGGGCCCGACAGAGCCCGACAGAGACCAGTAGAGCCCGACAGAGGCCGACAGGGCCCGACAGAGCCCGACAGGGCCCAGTAGAGCCCAGTAGAACCCGACAGAGCCCAATAGAGCCCGACAGAGCCCGACAGAGCCCGACAGAGCCCGACAGGGCCCGACAGAGCCCGACAGGGCCCGACAGAACCCGACAGAGCCCGACAGAGCCCAGTAGAGCCCGACAGAGCCCGACAGAGCCCGACAGGGCCCAGTAGAGCCCGACAGAGCCCGACGGAGCCCGGCAGAGCCCGACAGGGCCCGACAGAGCCCGACAGGGCCCGACAGAGCCCGACAGAGCCCGACAGGGCCCAGTACAGCCCGACAGAGCCCGACAGAGCCCGACAAAGCCCGACAGGGCCCGACAGGGCCCGACAGAGCCCGACAGAGCCCGACAGGGCCCGACAGAGCCCGACAGAGCCCGACAGAGCCCGACAGGGCCCGACAGAGCCCGACAGGGCCCAGTAGAGCCCGACAGAGCCCGACAGAGCCCGACAGAGCCCGACAGGGCCCTACAGAGCCCGACAGGGCCCGACAGAGCCCGACAGAGCCCAGTAGAGCTCGACAGAGCCCGACAGAGCCCGACAGAGCCCGACAGAGCCCGACAGGGCCCGACAGGGCCTGACAGGGCCCAGTAGAGCCCGACAGAGCCCGACAGGGCCCGACAGAGCCCGACAGAGCCCGACAGGGCCCGACAGAGCCCGACAGAGCCCAGTAGAGCTCGACAGAGCCCGACAGAGCCCGACAGGGCCCGACAGGGCCCAGTAGAGCCCGACAGAGCCCGACAGAGCCCGACAGGGCCCAGTAGAGCCCGACAGAGCCCGACAGAGCCCGACAGGGCCCGACAGGGCCCGACAGGGCCCGACAGAGACCAGTAGAGCCCGACAGAGCCCGACAGGGCCCGACAGAGCCCGACAGAGCCCAGTAGAGCCCGACAGAGCCCGACAGAGCCCGACAGAGCCCGACAGGGCCCAGTAGAGCCCAGTAGAACCCGACAGAGCCCAATAGAGCCCGACAGAGCCCGACAGAGCCCGACAGAGCCCGACAGGGCCCGACAGAGCCCGACAGGGCCCGACAGGGCCCGACAGAGCCCGACAGGGCCCGACAGAACCCGACAGAGCCCGACAGAGACCAGTAGAGCCCGACAGAGCCCGACAGGGCCCAGTAGAGCCCGACAGAGCCCGACAGAGCCCGACAGAGCCCGACAGGGCCCGACAGGGCCCGACAGGGCCCGACAGATCCAAACAGAGCCCGACAGGGCCCAGTAGAGCCCGACAGAGCGCGACAGAGCCCGACAGGGCCCGACAGGGCCCGACAGGGCCCGACAGGGCCCGACAGAGCCCGACAGAGTCCGACAGGGCCCGGTAGAGCCCGACAGAGCCCGCCAGAGCCCGACAGAGCCCGACAGAGCCCGACAGAGCCCAGTAGAGCCCGACAGGGCCCGCCAGGGCCCGACAGGGCCCGGTAGAGCCCGACAGAGCCCGCCAGAGCCCGACAGAGCCCGACAGAGCCCGACAGGGCCCGACAGGGCCCGACAGAGCCCGACAGAGCCCGACAGGGCCCGACAGAGCCCGACAGAGCCCGACAGGGCCCAGTAGAGCCCGACAGAGCCCGACAGAGCCTGACAGAGCCCGACAGGGCCCGACAGAGCCCGACAGAGCCCAGTAGAGCTTGACAGAGCCCGACAGAGCCCGACAGGGCCCGACAGGGCCCGACAGGGCCCAGTAGAGCCCGACAGAGCCCGACAGAGCCCGACAGGGCCCGACAGGGCCCGACAGAGCCCGACAGAGCCCGACAGGGCCCGACCGGGCCCGACAGAGCCCGACTTAGACCAGTAGAGCTCGACAGAGCCCGACAGAGCCCGACAGGGCCCGACAGGGCCCGACAGGGCCCGACAGGGCCCAGTAGAGCCCGACAGAGCCCGACAGGGCCCGACAGGGCCCGACAGAGCCCGACAGGGCGCGACAGGGCCCGACAGAGCCCGACAGGGCCCAGTAGAGCCCAGTAGAACCCGACAGAGCCCGACAGAGCCCGACAGAGCCCGACAGGGCCCGACAGAGCCCGACAGAGCCCGACAGGGCCCGACAGGGCCCGACAGAGCTCGACAGGGCCCGACAGGTCCCAACAGAGCCCGACAGAGCCCGACAGAGCCCGACAGGGCCCGACAGGGCCCGACAGAGCCCGACAGAACCCGACAGAGCCCGACAGAGCCCAGTAGAGCCCGACAGAGGCCGACAGAGCCCGACAGAGCCCGACAGGGCCCAGTAGAGCCCGACAGAGCCCGCCAGAGCCCGACAGGGCCCGACAGAGCCCGACAGAGCCGGACAGGGCCCAGTAGAGCCCGACAGAGCCCGACAGAGCCCGACAGGGCCCGACAGAGCCCGACAGAGCCGGACAGGGCCCAGTAGAGCCCGACAGAGCCCGCCAGAGCCCGACAGGGCCCAGTAGAGCTTGACAGAGCCCGACAGAGCCCGACAGAGCCCAACAGGGCCCGACAGAGCCCGACAGGGCCCGACAGGGCCCGACAGAGCCCAGTAGAGCTCGACAGAGCCCGACAGAGCCCGACAGGGCCCGACAGGGCCCGACAGGGCCCGACAGGGCCCGACAGAGCCCGACAGGGCCCGACAGGGCCCAGTAGAGCCCGACAGAGCCCGACAGGGCCCGACAGAGCCCGACAGAGCCCGACAGAGCCCGACAGGGCCCAGTAGAGCCCAGTAGAACCCGACAGAGCCCAATAGAGCCCGACAGAGCCCGACAGAGCCCGACAGAGCCCGACAGAGCCCGACAGGGCCCAGTAGAGCCCGACAGAGCCCGACAGAGCCCGACAGAGCCCGACAGGGCCCTACAGAGCCCGACAGGGCCCGACAGAGCCCGACAGAGCCCAGTAGAGCTCGACAGAGCCCGACAGAGCCCGACAGAGCCCGACAGGGCCCGACAGGGCCTGACAGGGCCCAGTAGAGCCCGACAGAGCCCGACAGGGCCCGACAGAGCCCGACAGAGCCCGACAGGGCCCGACAGAGCCCGACAGAGCCCAGTAGAGCTCGACAGAGCCCGACAGAGCCCGACAGGGCCCGACAGGGCCCAGTAGAGCCCGACAGAGCCCGACAGAGCCCGACAGGGCCTGACAGGGTCCGACAGAGCCCGACAGAGCCCGACAGGGCCCGACAGGGCCCGACAGGGCCCGACAGAGACCAGTAGAGCCCGACAGAGCCCGACAGGGCCCGACAGAGCCCGACAGAGCCCAGTAGAGCCCGACAGAGCCCGACAGAGCCCGACAGAGCCCGACAGGGCCCAGTAGAGCCCAGTAGAACCCGACAGAGCCCAATAGAGCCCGACAGAGCCCGACAGAGCCCGACAGAGCCCGACAGGGCCCGACAGAGCCCGACAGGGCCCGACAGGGCCCGACAGAGCCCGACAGAGACCAGTAGAGCCCGACAGAGCCCGACAGGGCCCAGTAGAGCCCGACAGAGCCCGACAGAGCCCGACAGAGCCCGACAGGGCCCGACAGGGCCCGACAGGGCCCGACAGATCCAAACAGAGCCCGACAGGGCCCAGTAGAGCCCGACAGAGCGCGACAGAGCCCGACAGGGCCCGACAGGGCCCGACAGAGCCCGACAGAGTCCGACAGGGCCCGGTAGAGCCCGACAGAGCCCGACAGAGCCCGACAGAGCCCGACAGAGCCCGACAGAGCCCAGTAGAGCCCGACAGGGCCCGACAGGGCCCGACAGGGCCCGACAGGGCCCGACAGAGCCCGACAGGGCCCTACAGGGCCCGACAGAGCCCGACAGGGCCCGACAGGGCCCGGTAGAGCCCGACAGAGCCCGCCAGAGCCCGACCGGGCCCGACAGAGCCCGACAGAGCCCGACAGGGCCCGACAGGGCCCGACAGAGCCCGACAGAGCCCGACAGGGCCCGACAGGGCCCGACAGAGCCCGACAGAGCCCGACAGGGCTCAACAGAGCTCGACAGAGCCCGACAGGGCCCAGTAGAGCCCGACAGAGCCCGACAGAGCCCGACAGAGCCCGACAGGGCCCGACAGAGCCCGACAGAGCCCAGTAGAGCTTGACAGAGCCCGACAGAGCCCGACAGGGCCCGACAGGGCCCGACAGGGCCCAGTAGAGCCCGACAGAACCCGACAGAGCCCGACAGGGCCCGACCGGGCCCGACAGAGCCCGACTTAGACCAGTAGAGCTCGACAGAGCCCGACAGGGCCCGACAGGGCCCGACCGGGCCCGACAGAGCCCGACTTAGACCAGTAGAGCTCGACAGAGCCCGACAGAGCCCGACAGGGCCCGACAGGGCCCGACAGAGCCCGACAGGGCGCGACAGGGCCCGACAGAGCCCGACAGGGCCCAGTAGAGCCCAGTAGAACCCGACAGAGCCCGACAGAGCCCGACAGAGCCCGACAGGGCCCGACAGAGCCCGACAGAGCCCGACAGGGCCCGACAGGGCCCGACAGAGCTCGACAGGGCCCGACAGGTCCCAACAGAGCCCGACAGAGCCCGACAGAGCCCGACAGGGCCCGACAGGGACCGACAGAGCCCGACAGAACCCGACAGAGCCCGACAGAGCCCAGTAGAGCCCGACAGAGCCCGACAGAGCCCGACAGAGCCCGACAGAGCCCGACAGGGCCCAGTAGAGCCCGACAGAGCCCGACAGAGCCCGACAGGGCCCGACAGAGCCCGACAGAGCCGGACAGGGCCCAGTAGAGCCCGACAGAGCCCGACAGAGCCCGACAGGGCCCGACAGAGCCCGACAGAGCCGGACAGGGCCCAGTAGAGCCCGACAGAGCCCGACAGAGCCCGACAGAGCCCGACAAAGCCCGACAGGGCCCGACAGGGCCCGACAGAGCCCGACAGGGCCCGACAGAGCCCGACAGAGCCCGACAGAGCCCGACAGGGCCCGACAGAGCCCGACAGAGCCCGCCAGAGCCCGACAGGGCCCAGTAGAGCTTGACAGAGCCCGACAGAGCCCGACAGAGCCCAACAGGGCCCGACAGAGCCCGACAGGGCCCGACAGGGCCCGACAGAGCCCAGTAGAGCTCGACAGAGCCCGACAGAGCCCGACAGGGCCCGACAGGGCCCGACAGGGCCCGACAGGGCCCAGTAGAGCCCGACAGAGCCCGACAGGGCCCGACAGAACCCGACAGAGCCCGACAGAGCCCGACAGGGCCCAGTAGAGCCCAGTAGAACCCGACAGAGCCCAATAGAGCCCGACAGAGCCCGACAGAGCCCGACAGAGCCCGACAGAGCCCGACAGGGCCCGACAGAGCCCGACAGAGCCCGACAGGGCCCGACAGAGCCCGACAGAGACCGACAGAGCTCGACAGGGCCCGACAGAGCCCGACAGAGCCCGATAGGGCCCGACAGGGCCCGACAGAGCCCGACAGAGCCCGACAGAACCCGACAGAGCCCGACAGAGCCCAGTAGAGCCCGACAGAGCCCGACAGAGCCCGACAGAGCCCGACAGGGCCCGACAGAGCCCGACAGAGCCCGACAGAGCCCGACAGGGCCCGACAGGGCCCGACAGAGCCCGACAGGGCCCGACAGGGCCCGACAGAGCCCGACAGAGCCCGACAGGGCCCGACAGGGCCCAGTAGAGCCCGACAGAGCCCGACAGAGCCCGACAGAGCCCGACAGAGCCCGACAGGGCCCGACAGAGCCCGACAGAGCCCAGTAGAGCTCGACAGAGCCCGACAGAGCCCGACAGGGCCCAACAGGGCCCGACAGAGCCCGACAGGGCCCAGTAGAGCCCGACAGAGCCCGACAGGGCCCGACAGAGCCCGACAGAGCCCGACAGAGCCCGACAGGGCCCAGTAGAGCCCGACAGAGCCCGACAGAGCCCGACAGGGCCCGACAGGGCCCGACAGAGCCCGACAGGGCCCGACAGAGCCCGACAGAGCCCAGTAGAGCTCGACAGAGCCCGACAGAGCCCGACAGGGCCCGACAGGGCCCGACAGGGCCCAGTAGAGCCCGAACAGAGCCCGACAGAGCCCGACAGGGCCCGACAGGGCCCGACAGGGCCCGACAGAGCCCGACAGGGCCCGACAGGGCCCGACAGAGCCCGACAGAGACCAGTAGAGCCCGACAGGGCCCGACAGGGCCCGACAGAGCTCGACAGGGCCCGACAGGGCCCGACAGAGCCCGACAGAGCCCAACAGAGCCCGACAGAGCCCAGTAGAGCCCGACAGAGCCCAGTAGAGCCCGACAGAGCCCGACAGAGCCCGACAGAGCCCAGTAGAGCCCGACAGAGCCCAGTAGAGCCCGACAGAGCCCAACAGAGCTCGACAGGGCCCGACAGAGCCCGACAGAGCCCGACAGAGCCCGACAGGGCCCGACAGGGCCCGACAGAGCCCGACAGAGACCAGTAGAGCCCGACAGAGCCCGACAGAGCCCGACAGGGCCCGACCGAGCCCGACAGAGCCCAGTAGAGCCCGACAGAGCCCGACAGAGCCCGACAGAGCCCGACAGAGCCCGACAGGGCCCAGTAGAGCCCAGTAGAACCCGTCAGAGCCCGACAGAGCCCGACAGAGCCCGACAGGGCCCGACAGGGCCCGACAGAGCCCGACAGGGCCCAACAGGGCCCGACAGAGCCCGACAGGGCCCGACAGGGCCCGACAGAGCTCGACAGGGCCCGACAGAGCCCGACAGGGCCCGACAGGGCCCGACAGAGCCCGACAGGGCCCAGTAGAGCCCGACAGAGCCCGACAGAGCCCGACAGGGCCCGACAGGGCCCGACCGAGCCCGACAGAGCCCAGTAGAGCCCGACAGAGCCCGACAGTGCCCGACAGAGCCCGACAGGGCCCAGTAGAGCCCAGTAGAACCCGACAGAGCCCGACAGAGCCCGACAGGGCCCGACAGGGCCCGATAGGGCCCGACAGAGCCCGACAGAGCTCGACAGGGCCCGACAGGGCCCGACAGAGTCCGACAGAGCCCGACAGGGCCCGACAGGGCCCGACAGGGCCCGACAGAGCCCGACAGAGCCCGACAGAGCCCAGTAGAGCCCGACAGAGCCCGACAGAGCCCGACAGAGCCCGACAGGGCCCAGTAGAGCCCGACAGAACCCGACAGAGCCCGACAGAGCCCGACAGGGCCCGACAGAGCCCGACAGGGCCCGACAGAGCCCGACAGAGCCGGACAGGGCCCAGTAGAGCCCGACAGAGCCCGACAGAGCCCGACAGAGCCCGACAGGGCCCGACAGGGCCCGACAGAGCCCGACAGGGCCCGACAGAGCCCGACAGAGCCCGACAGGGCCCGACAGGGCCCGACAGGGCCCGACAGAGCCCGACAGGGACCAGTAGAGCCCGACAGAGCCCGACAGAGCCCGACAGAGCCCGACAGAGCCCGACAGGGCCCAGTAGAGCCCAGTAGAACCCGACAGAACCCGACAGAGCCCGACAGGGCCCGACAGAGCCCGACAGGGCCCGACAGGGCCCGACAGGGCCCAGTAGAGCTCGACAGAGCCCGAGAGAGCCCGACAGGGCCCGACAGGGCCCGACAGGGCCCAGTAGAGCCCGACAGAGCCCGACAGGGCCCGACAGAGCCCGACAGAGCCCGACAGAGCCCGACAGGGCCCAGTAGAGCCCAGTAGAACCCGACAGAGCCCAATAGAGCCCGACAGGGCCCGACAGAGCCCGACAGGGCCCGACAGGGCCCGACAGGGCCCAGTAGAGCTCGACAGAGCCCGACAGAGCCCGACAGGGCCCGACAGGGCCCGACAGGGCCCAGTAGAGCCCGACAGAGCCCGACAGAGCCCGACAGAGCCCGACAGGGCCCGACAGAGCCCGACAGGGCCCGACAGGGCCCGACAGAGCCCGACAGAGCCCGACAGGGCCCGACAGGGCCCGACAGGGCCCGACAGGGCCCGACAGGTCCCAACAGAGCCCGACAGAGCCCGACAGATCCCGACAGGGCCCGACAGGGCCCGACAGGGCCCAGTAGAGCCCGACAGAGCCCGACAGAGCCCGACAGGGCCCGACAGGGCCCGACAGGGCCCGACAGGGCCCGACAGGGCCCGACAGAGCCCGACAGAGCCCAGTAGAGCCCGACAGAGCCCGACAGAGCTCGACAGGGCCCGACAGGGCCCGACAGAGCCCGACAGAGCCCGACAGAGCCCGACAGGGCCCGACAGAGCCCGACAGAGCCCGACAGGGCCCAGTAGAGCCCGACAGAGCCCGACAGAGCCCGACAGAGCCCGACAGAGCCCGACGGGGCCCGACAGGGCCCGAGAGAGCCCGACAGAGCCCGACAGAGCCCAGTAGAGCTCGACAGAGCCCGACAGAGCCCGACAGGGCCCAACAGGGCCCGACAGAGCCCGACAGAGCCCGACAGGGCCCAGTAGAGCCCGACAGAGCCCGACAGGGCCCGAAAGAGCCCGACAGAGCCCGACAGAGCCCGACAGAGCCCGACAGAGCCTGACAGAGCCCGACAGAGCCCGACAGAGCCCGACAGGGCCCAGTAGAGCCCGACAGAGCCCGACAGAGCCCGACAGGGCCCGACAGAGCCCGACAGGGCCCGACAGAGCCCGACAGAGCCCAGTAGAGCTCGACAGAGCCCGACAGAGCCCGACAGGGCCCGACAGGGCCCGACAGGGCCCAGTAGAGCCCGAACAGAGCCCGACAGAGCCCGACAGGGCCCGACAGGGCCCGACAGAGCCCGACAGAGCCCGACAGGGCCCGACAGGGCCCGACAGGGCCCGACAGAGCCCGACAGGGCGCAGTAGAGCCCAGTAGAGCCCGATAGAGCCCGACAGAGCCCGACAGAGCCCGACAGAGCCCAGTAGAGCCCGACAGAGCCCGACAGAGCTCGACAGAGCCCGACAGGGCCCAGTAGAGCCCAGTAGAACCCGACAGAGCCCGACAGAGCCCGACAGAGCCCGACAGGGCCCGACAGGGCCCGACAGAGCCCGACAGGGCCCAACAGGGCCCGACAGAGCCCGACAGGGCCCGACAGAGCCCGACAGATCTCGACAGGGCCCGACAGGGCCCGACAGAGCCCGACAGAGCCCGACAGAGCCCGACAGTGCCCGACAGGGCCCGACAGAGACCAGTAGAGCCCGACAGAGCCCGACAGAGCCCGACAGATCCCGACAGATCCCGACAGAGCCCGACAGGGCCCGACCGAGCCCGACAGAGCCCAGTAGAGCCCGACAGAGCCCGACAGAGCCCGACAGAGCCCGACAGGGCCCAGTAGAGACCAGTAGAACCCGACAGAGCCCGACAGAGCCCGACAGAGCCCGACAGAGCCCGACAGGGCCCGACAGGGCCCGACAGAGCCCGACAGGGCCTGAAAGAGCCCGACAGGGCCCGACAGGGCCCGACAGCGCCCGACAGGGCCCGATAGGGCCCGACAGGGCCCAGTAGAGCCCGAAAGAGCCCGACAGAGCCCAGTAGAGCCCAGTAGAGCCCGACAGAGCCCGACAGGGCCCATTAGAGCCCGACAGAGCCCGACAGAGCCTGACAGAGCCCGACAGAGCCCGACAGAGCCCCACAGGGCCCGACAGAGCCCGACAGGGCCCGACAGAGCCCGACAGAGCCGGACAGGGCCCAGTAGAGCCCAACAGGGCCCAGTAGAGCCCGACAGAGCCCGACAGAGCCCGACAGGGCCCGACATAGCCCGACAGGGCCCAGTAGAGCTCGACAGAGCCCGACAGAGCCCGACAGGGCCCGACAGGGCCCGACAGAGCCCGACAGGGCCCGACAGGGCCCGACAGGGCCCAGTAGAGCCCGACAGAGCCCGACAGGGCCCGACAGAGCCCGACAGAGCCCGACAGAGCCCGACAGGGCCCGACAGAGCCCGACAGAGCCCGACAGGGCCCAGTAGAGCCCGACAGAGCTCGACAGGGCCCGACAGGTCCCAACAGAGCCCGACAGAGCCCGACAGAGCCCGACAGGGCCCGACAGGGCCCGACAGGGCCCAGTAGATCCCGACAGAGCCCGACAGAGCCCGACAGGGCCCGACAGGGCCCGACAGGGCCCGACAGGGCCCGACAGAGCCCGACAGGGCCCGACAGAGCCCGACAGAGCCCAGTAGAGCCCGACAGAGCCCGACAGAGCTCGACAGGGCCCGACAGGGCCCGACAGAGCCCGACAGAGCCCGACAGAGCCCGACAGGGCCCGACAGAGCCCGACAGAGCCCGACAGGGCCCAGTAGAGCCCGACAGAGCCCGACAGAGCCCGACAGAGCCCGACAGAGCCCGACAGGGCCCGACAGGGCCCGAGAGAGCCCGACAGAGCCCGACAGAGCCCAGTAGAGCTCGACAGAGCCCGACAGAGCCCGACAGGGCCCAACAGGGCCCGACAGAGCCCGACAGAGCCCGACAGGGCCCAGTAGAGCCCGACAGAGCCCGACAGGGCCCGAAAGAGCCCGACAGAGCCCGACAGAGCCCGACAGAGCCCGACAGAGCCTGACAGAGCCCGACAGAGCCCGACAGAGCCCGACAGGGCCCAGTAGAGCCCGACAGAGCCCGACAGAGCCCGACAGGGCCCGACAGAGCCCGACAGGGCCCGACAGAGCCCGACAGAGCCCAGTAGAGCTCGACAGAGCCCGACAGAGCCCGACAGGGCCCGACAGGGCCCGACAGGGCCCAGTAGAGCCCGAACAGAGCCCGACAGAGCCCGACAGGGCCCGACAGGGCCCGACAGAGCCCGACAGAGCCCGACAGGGCCCGACAGGGCCCGACAGGGCCCGACAGAGCCCGACAGGGCGCAGTAGAGCCCAGTAGAGCCCGATAGAGCCCGACAGAGCCCGACAGAGCCCGACAGAGCCCAGTAGAGCCCGACAGAGCCCGACAGAGCTCGACAGAGCCCGACAGGGCCCAGTAGAGCCCAGTAGAACCCGACAGAACCCGACAGAGCCCGACAGAGCCCGACAGGGCCCGACAGGGCCCGACAGAGCCCGACAGGGCCCAACAGGGCCCGACAGAGCCCGACAGGGCCCGACAGAGCCCGACAGATCTCGACAGGGCCCGACAGGGCCCGACAGAGCCCGACAGAGCCCGACAGAGCCCGACAGTGCCCGACAGGGCCCGACAGAGACCAGTAGAGCCCGACAGAGCCCGACAGAGCCCGACAGATCCCGACAGATCCCGACAGAGCCCGACAGGGCCCGACCGAGCCCGACAGAGCCCAGTAGAGCCCGACAGAGCCCGACAGAGCCCGACAGAGCCCGACAGAGCCCGACAGGGCCCAGTAGAGCCCAGTAGAACCCGACAGAGCCCGACAGAGCCCGACAGAGCCCGACAGAGCCCGACAGGGCCCGACAGGGCCCGACAGAGCCCGACAGGGCCCGAAAGAGCCCGACAGGGCCCGACAGGGCCCGACAGCGCCCGACAGGGCCCGATAGGGCCCGACAGGGCCCAGTAGAGCCCGAAAGAGCCCGACAGAGCCCAGTAGAGCCCAGTAGAGCCCGACAGAGCCCGACAGGGCCCATTAGAGCCCGACAGAGCCCGACAGAGCCTGACAGAGCCCGACAGAGCCCGACAGAGCCCGACAGGGCCCGACAGAGCCCGACAGGGCCCGACAGAGCCCGACAGAGCCGGACAGGGCCCAGTAGAGCCCAACAGGGCCCAGTAGAGCCCGACAGAGCCCGACAGAGCCCGACAGGGCCCGACATAGCCCGACAGGGCCCAGTAGAGCTCGACAGAGCCCGACAGAGCCCGACAGGGCCCGACAGGGCCCGACAGAGCCCGACAGGGCCCGACAGGGCCCGACAGGGCCCAGTAGAGCCCGACAGAGCCCGACAGGGCCCGACAGAGCCCGACAGAGCCCGACAGAGCCCGACAGGGCCCGACAGAGCCCGACAGAGCCCGACAGGGCCCAGTAGAGCCCGATAGAGCCCGACAGAGCCCGACAGAGCCCGACAGAGCCCGACAGAGCCCAGTAGAGCCCGACAGGGCCCGCCAGGGCCCGACAGGGCCCGGTAGAGCCCGACAGAGCCCGCCAGAGCCCGACAGAGCCCGACAGAGCCCGACAGGGCCCGACAGGGCCCGACAGAGCCCGACAGAGCCCGACAGGGCCCGACAGAGCCCGACAGAGCCCGACAGGGCCCAGTAGAGCCCGACAGAGCCCGACAGAGCCTGACAGAGCCCGACAGGGCCCGACAGAGCCCGACAGAGCCCAGTAGAGCTTGACAGAGCCCGACAGAGCCCGACAGGGCCCGACAGGGCCCGACAGGGCCCAGTAGAGCCCGACAGAGCCCGACAGAGCCCGACAGGGCCCGACAGGGCCCGACAGAGCCCGACAGAGCCCGACAGGGCCCGACCGGGCCCGACAGAGCCCGACTTAGACCAGTAGAGCTCGACAGAGCCCGACAGAGCCCGACAGGGCCCGACAGGGCCCGACAGGGCCCGACAGGGCCCAGTAGAGCCCGACAGAGCCCGACAGGGCCCGACAGGGCCCGACAGAGCCCGACAGGGCGCGACAGGGCCCGACAGAGCCCGACAGGGCCCAGTAGAGCCCAGTAGAACCCGACAGAGCCCGACAGAGCCCGACAGAGCCCGACAGGGCCCGACAGAGCCCGACAGAGCCCGACAGGGCCCGACAGGGCCCGACAGAGCTCGACAGGGCCCGACAGGTCCCAACAGAGCCCGACAGAGCCCGACAGAGCCCGACAGGGCCCGACAGGGCCCGACAGAGCCCGACAGAACCCGACAGAGCCCGACAGAGCCCAGTAGAGCCCGACAGAGGCCGACAGAGCCCGACAGAGCCCGACAGGGCCCAGTAGAGCCCGACAGAGCCCGCCAGAGCCCGACAGGGCCCGACAGAGCCCGACAGAGCCGGACAGGGCCCAGTAGAGCCCGACAGAGCCCGACAGAGCCCGACAGGGCCCGACAGAGCCCGACAGAGCCGGACAGGGCCCAGTAGAGCCCGACAGAGCCCGCCAGAGCCCGAAAGGGCCCAGTAGAGCTTGACAGAGCCCGACAGAGCCCGACAGAGCCCAACAGGGCCCGACAGAGCCCGACAGGGCCCGACAGGGCCCGACAGAGCCCAGTAGAGCTCGACAGAGCCCGACAGAGCCCGACAGGGCCCGACAGGGCCCGACAGGGCCCGACAGGGCCCGACAGAGCCCGACAGGGCCCGACAGGGCCCAGTAGAGCCCGACAGAGCCCGACAGGGCCCGACAGAGCCCGACAGAGCCCGACAGAGCCCGACAGGGCCCAGTAGAGCCCAGTAGAACCCGACAGAGCCCAATAGAGCCCGACAGAGCCCGACAGAGCCCGACAGAGCCCGACAGAGCCCGACAGGGCCCAGTAGAGCCCGACAGAGCCCGACAGAGCCCGACAGAGCCCGACAGGGCCCTACAGAGCCCGACAGGGCCCGACAGAGCCCGACAGAGCCCAGTAGAGCTCGACAGAGCCCGACAGAGCCCGACAGAGCCCGACAGGGCCCGACAGGGCCTGACAGGGCCCAGTAGAGCCCGACAGAGCCCGACAGGGCCCGACAGAGCCCGACAGAGCCCGACAGGGCCCGACAGAGCCCGACAGAGCCCAGTAGAGCTCGACAGAGCCCGACAGAGCCCGACAGGGCCCGACAGGGCCCAGTAGAGCCCGACAGAGCCCGACAGAGCCCGACAGGGCCTGACAGGGTCCGACAGAGCCCGACAGAGCCCGACAGGGCCCGACAGGGCCCGACAGGGCCCGACAGAGACCAGTAGAGCCCGACAGAGCCCGACAGGGCCCGACAGAGCCCGACAGAGCCCAGTAGAGCCCGACAGAGCCCGACAGAGCCCGACAGAGCCCGACAGGGCCCAGTAGAGCCCAGTAGAACCCGACAGAGCCCAATAGAGCCCGACAGAGCCCGACAGAGCCCGACAGAGCCCGACAGGGCCCGACAGAGCCCGACAGGGCCCGACAGAACCCGACAGAGCCCGACAGAGACCAGTAGAGCCCGACAGAGCCCGACAGGGCCCAGTAGAGCCCGACAGAGCCCGACAGAGCCCGACAGAGCCCGACAGGGCCCGACAGGGCCCGACAGGGCCCGACAGATCCAAACAGAGCCCGACAGGGCCCAGTAGAGCCCGACAGAGCGCGACAGAGCCCGACAGGGCCCGACAGGGCCCGACAGAGCCCGACAGAGTCCGACAGGGCCCGGTAGAGCCCGACAGAGCCCGACAGAGCCCGACAGAGCCCGACAGAGCCCGACAGAGCCCAGTAGAGCCCGACAGGGCCCGACAGGGCCCGACAGGGCCCGACAGGGCCCGACAGAGCCCGACAGGGCCCTACAGGGCCCGACAGAGCCCGACAGGGCCCGACAGGGCCCGGTAGAGCCCGACAGAGCCCGCCAGAGCCCGACCGGGCCCGACAGAGCCCGACAGAGCCCGACAGGGCCCGACAGGGCCCGACAGAGCCCGACAGAGCCCGACAGGGCCCGACAGGGCCCGACAGAGCCCGACAGAGCCCGACAGGGCTCAACAGAGCTCGACAGAGCCCGACAGGGTCCAGTAGAGCCCGACAGAGCCCGACAGAGCCCGACAGAGCCCGACAGGGCCCGACAGAGCCCGACAGAGCCCAGTAGAGCTTGACAGAGCCCGACAGAGCCCGACAGGGCCCGACAGGGCCCGACAGGGCCCAGTAGAGCCCGACAGAACCCGACAGAGCCCGACAGGGCCCGACCGGGCCCGACAGAGCCCGACTTAGACCAGTAGAGCTCGACAGAGCCCGACAGGGCCCGACAGGGCCCGACCGGGCCCGACAGAGCCCGACTTAGACCAGTAGAGCTCGACAGAGCCCGACAGAGCCCGACAGGGCCCGACAGGGCCCGACAGAGCCCGACAGGGCGCGACAGGGCCCGACAGAGCCCGACAGGGCCCAGTAGAGCCCAGTAGAACCCGACAGAGCCCGACAGAGCCCGACAGAGCCCGACAGGGCCCGACAGAGCCCGACAGAGCCCGACAGGGCCCGACAGGGCCCGACAGAGCTCGACAGGGCCCGACAGGTCCCAACAGAGCCCGACAGAGCCCGACAGAGCCCGACAGGGCCCGACAGGGACCGACAGAGCCCGACAGAACCCGACAGAGCCCGACAGAGCCCAGTAGAGCCCGACAGAGCCCGACAGAGCCCGACAGAGCCCGACAGAGCCCGACAGGGCCCAGTAGAGCCCGACAGAGCCCGACAGAGCCCGACAGGGCCCGACAGAGCCCGACAGAGCCGGACAGGGCCCAGTAGAGCCCGACAGAGCCCGACAGAGCCCGACAGGGCCCGACAGAGCCCGACAGAGCCGGACAGGGCCCAGTAGAGCCCGACAGAGCCCGACAGAGCCCGACAGAGCCCGACAAAGCCCGACAGGGCCCGACAGGGCCCGACAGAGCCCGACAGGGCCCGACAGAGCCCGACAGAGCCCGACAGAGCCCGACAGGGCCCGACAGAGCCCGACAGAGCCCGCCAGAGCCCGACAGGGCCCAGTAGAGCTTGACAGAGCCCGACAGAGCCCGACAGAGCCCAACAGGGCCCGACAGAGCCCGACAGGGCCCGACAGGGCCCGACAGAGCCCAGTAGAGCTCGACAGAGCCCGACAGAGCCCGACAGGGCCCGACAGGGCCCGACAGGGCCCGACAGGGCCCAGTAGAGCCCGACAGAGCCCGACAGGGCCCGACAGAACCCGACAGAGCCCGACAGAGCCCGACAGGGCCCAGTAGAGCCCAGTAGAACCCGACAGAGCCCAATAGAGCCCGACAGAGCCCGACAGAGCCCGACAGAGCCCGACAGAGCCCGACAGGGCCCGACAGAGCCCGACAGAGCCCGACAGGGCCCGACAGAGCCCGACAGAGACCGACAGAGCTCGACAGGGCCCGACAGAGCCCGACAGAGCCCGATAGGGCCCGACAGGGCCCGACAGAGCCCGACAGAGCCCGACAGAACCCGACAGAGCCCGACAGAGCCCAGTAGAGCCCGACAGAGCCCGACAGAGCCCGACAGAGCCCGACAGGGCCCGACAGAGCCCGACAGAGCCCGACAGAGCCCGACAGGGCCCGACAGGGCCCGACAGAGCCCGACAGGGCCCGACAGGGCCCGACAGAGCCCGACAGAGCCCGACAGGGCCCGACAGGGCCCAGTAGAGCCCGACAGAGCCCGACAGAGCCCGACAGAGCCCGACAGAGCCCGACAGGGCCCGACAGAGCCCGACAGAGCCCAGTAGAGCTCGACAGAGCCCGACAGAGCCCGACAGGGCCCAACAGGGCCCGACAGAGCCCGACAGGGCCCAGTAGAGCCCGACAGAGCCCGACAGGGCCCGACAGAGCCCGACAGAGCCCGACAGAGCCCGACAGGGCCCAGTAGAGCCCGACAGAGCCCGACAGAGCCCGACAGGGCCCGACAGGGCCCGACAGAGCCCGACAGGGCCCGACAGAGCCCGACAGAGCCCAGTAGAGCTCGACAGAGCCCGACAGAGCCCGACAGGGCCCGACAGGGCCCGACAGGGCCCAGTAGAGCCCGAACAGAGCCCGACAGAGCCCGACAGGGCCCGACAGGGCCCGACAGGGCCCGACAGAGCCCGACAGGGCCCGACAGGGCCCGACAGAGCCCGACAGAGACCAGTAGAGCCCGACAGGGCCCGACAGGGCCCGACAGAGCTCGACAGGGCCCGACAGGGCCCGACAGAGCCCGACAGAGCCCAACAGAGCCCGACAGAGCCCAGTAGAGCCCGACAGAGCCCAGTAGAGCCCGACAGAGCCCGACAGAGCCCGACAGAGCCCAGTAGAGCCCGACAGAGCCCAGTAGAGCCCGACAGAGCCCAACAGAGCTCGACAGGGCCCGACAGAGCCCGACAGAGCCCGACAGAGCCCGACAGGGCCCGACAGGGCCCGACAGAGCCCGACAGAGACCAGTAGAGCCCGACAGAGCCCGACAGAGCCCGACAGGGCCCGACCGAGCCCGACAGAGCCCAGTAGAGCCCGACAGAGCCCGACAGAGCCCGACAGAGCCCGACAGAGCCCGACAGGGCCCAGTAGAGCCCAGTAGAACCCGTCAGAGCCCGACAGAGCCCGACAGAGCCCGACAGGGCCCGACAGGGCCCGACAGAGCCCGACAGGGCCCAACAGGGCCCGACAGAGCCCGACAGGGCCCGACAGGGCCCGACAGAGCTCGACAGGGCCCGACAGAGCCCGACAGGGCCCGACAGGGCCCGACAGAGCCCGACAGGGCCCAGTAGAGCCCGACAGAGCCCGACAGAGCCCGACAGGGCCCGACAGGGCCCGACCGAGCCCGACAGAGCCCAGTAGAGCCCGACAGAGCCCGACAGTGCCCGACAGAGCCCGACAGGGCCCAGTAGAGCCCAGTAGAACCCGACAGAGCCCGACAGAGCCCGACAGGGCCCGACAGGGCCCGATAGGGCCCGACAGAGCCCGACAGAGCTCGACAGGGCCCGACAGGGCCCGACAGAGTCCGACAGAGCCCGACAGGGCCCGACAGGGCCCGACAGGGCCCGACAGAGCCCGACAGAGCCCGACAGAGCCCAGTAGAGCCCGACAGAGCCCGACAGAGCCCGACAGAGCCCGACAGGGCCCAGTAGAGCCCGACAGAACCCGACAGAGCCCGACAGAGCCCGACAGGGCCCGACAGAGCCCGACAGGGCCCGACAGAGCCCGACAGAGCCGGACAGGGCCCAGTAGAGCCCGACAGAGCCCGACAGAGCCCGACAGAGCCCGACAGGGCCCGACAGGGCCCGACAGAGCCCGACAGGGCCCGACAGAGCCCGACAGAGCCCGACAGGGCCCGACAGGGCCCGACAGGGCCCGACAGAGCCCGACAGGGACCAGTAGAGCCCGACAGAGCCCGACAGAGCCCGACAGAGCCCGACAGAGCCCGACAGGGCCCAGTAGAGCCCAGTAGAACCCGACAGAACCCGACAGAGCCCGACAGGGCCCGACAGAGCCCGACAGGGCCCGACAGGGCCCGACAGGGCCCAGTAGAGCTCGACAGAGCCCGAGAGAGCCCGACAGGGCCCGACAGGGCCCGACAGGGCCCAGTAGAGCCCGACAGAGCCCGACAGGGCCCGACAGAGCCCGACAGAGCCCGACAGAGCCCGACAGGGCCCAGTAGAGCCCAGTAGAACCCGACAGAGCCCAATAGAGCCCGACAGGGCCCGACAGAGCCCGACAGGGCCCGACAGGGCCCGACAGGGCCCAGTAGAGCTCGACAGAGCCCGACAGAGCCCGACAGGGCCCGACAGGGCCCGACAGGGCCCAGTAGAGCCCGACAGAGCCCGACAGAGCCCGACAGAGCCCGACAGGGCCCGACAGAGCCCGACAGGGCCCGACAGGGCCCGACAGAGCCCGACAGAGCCCGACAGGGCCCGACAGGGCCCGACAGGGCCCGACAGGGCCCGACAGGTCCCAACAGAGCCCGACAGAGCCCGACAGATCCCGACAGGGCCCGACAGGGCCCGACAGGGCCCAGTAGAGCCCGACAGAGCCCGACAGAGCCCGACAGGGCCCGACAGGGCCCGACAGGGCCCGACAGGGCCCGACAGGGCCCGACAGAGCCCGACAGAGCCCAGTAGAGCCCGACAGAGCCCGACAGAGCTCGACAGGGCCCGACAGGGCCCGACAGAGCCCGACAGAGCCCGACAGAGCCCGACAGGGCCCGACAGAGCCCGACAGAGCCCGACAGGGCCCAGTAGAGCCCGACAGAGCCCGACAGAGCCCGACAGAGCCCGACAGAGCCCGACGGGGCCCGACAGGGCCCGAGAGAGCCCGACAGAGCCCGACAGAGCCCAGTAGAGCTCGACAGAGCCCGACAGAGCCCGACAGGGCCCAACAGGGCCCGACAGAGCCCGACAGAGCCCGACAGGGCCCAGTAGAGCCCGACAGAGCCCGACAGGGCCCGAAAGAGCCCGACAGAGCCCGACAGAGCCCGACAGAGCCCGACAGAGCCTGACAGAGCCCGACAGAGCCCGACAGAGCCCGACAGGGCCCAGTAGAGCCCGACAGAGCCCGACAGAGCCCGACAGGGCCCGACAGAGCCCGACAGGGCCCGACAGAGCCCGACAGAGCCCAGTAGAGCTCGACAGAGCCCGACAGAGCCCGACAGGGCCCGACAGGGCCCGACAGGGCCCAGTAGAGCCCGAACAGAGCCCGACAGAGCCCGACAGGGCCCGACAGGGCCCGACAGAGCCCGACAGAGCCCGACAGGGCCCGACAGGGCCCGACAGGGCCCGACAGAGCCCGACAGGGCGCAGTAGAGCCCAGTAGAGCCCGATAGAGCCCGACAGAGCCCGACAGAGCCCGACAGAGCCCAGTAGAGCCCGACAGAGCCCGACAGAGCTCGACAGAGCCCGACAGGGCCCAGTAGAGCCCAGTAGAACCCGACAGAGCCCGACAGAGCCCGACAGAGCCCGACAGGGCCCGACAGGGCCCGACAGAGCCCGACAGGGCCCAACAGGGCCCGACAGAGCCCGACAGGGCCCGACAGAGCCCGACAGATCTCGACAGGGCCCGACAGGGCCCGACAGAGCCCGACAGAGCCCGACAGAGCCCGACAGTGCCCGACAGGGCCCGACAGAGACCAGTAGAGCCCGACAGAGCCCGACAGAGCCCGACAGATCCCGACAGATCCCGACAGAGCCCGACAGGGCCCGACCGAGCCCGACAGAGCCCAGTAGAGCCCGACAGAGCCCGACAGAGCCCGACAGAGCCCGACAGAGCCCGACAGGGCCCAGTAGAGACCAGTAGAACCCGACAGAGCCCGACAGAGCCCGACAGAGCCCGACAGAGCCCGACAGGGCCCGACAGGGCCCGACAGAGCCCGACAGGGCCCGAAAGAGCCCGACAGGGCCCGACAGGGCCCGACAGCGCCCGACAGGGCCCGATAGGGCCCGACAGGGCCCAGTAGAGCCCGAAAGAGCCCGACAGAGCCCAGTAGAGCCCAGTAGAGCCCGACAGAGCCCGACAGGGCCCATTAGAGCCCGACAGAGCCCGACAGAGCCTGACAGAGCCCGACAGAGCCCGACAGAGCCCCACAGGGCCCGACAGAGCCCGACAGGGCCCGACAGAGCCCGACAGAGCCGGACAGGGCCCAGTAGAGCCCAACAGGGCCCAGTAGAGCCCGACAGAGCCCGACAGAGCCCGACAGGGCCCGACATAGCCCGACAGGGCCCAGTAGAGCTCGACAGAGCCCGACAGAGCCCGACAGGGCCCGACAGGGCCCGACAGAGCCCGACAGGGCCCGACAGGGCCCGACAGGGCCCAGTAGAGCCCGACAGAGCCCGACAGGGCCCGACAGAGCCCGACAGAGCCCGACAGAGCCCGACAGGGCCCGACAGAGCCCGACAGAGCCCGACAGGGCCCAGTAGAGCCCGACAGAGCTCGACAGGGCCCGACAGGTCCCAACAGAGCCCGACAGAGCCCGACAGAGCCCGACAGGGCCCGACAGGGCCCGACAGGGCCCAGTAGATCCCGACAGAGCCCGACAGAGCCCGACAGGGCCCGACAGGGCCCGACAGGGCCCGACAGGGCCCGACAGAGCCCGACAGGGCCCGACAGAGCCCGACAGAGCCCAGTAGAGCCCGACAGAGCCCGACAGAGCTCGACAGGGCCCGACAGGGCCCGACAGAGCCCGACAGAGCCCGACAGAGCCCGACAGGGCCCGACAGAGCCCGACAGAGCCCGACAGGGCCCAGTAGAGCCCGACAGAGCCCGACAGAGCCCGACAGAGCCCGACAGAGCCCGACAGGGCCCGACAGGGCCCGAGAGAGCCCGACAGAGCCCGACAGAGCCCAGTAGAGCTCGACAGAGCCCGACAGAGCCCGACAGGGCCCAACAGGGCCCGACAGAGCCCGACAGAGCCCGACAGGGCCCAGTAGAGCCCGACAGAGCCCGACAGGGCCCGAAAGAGCCCGACAGAGCCCGACAGAGCCCGACAGAGCCCGACAGAGCCTGACAGAGCCCGACAGAGCCCGACAGAGCCCGACAGGGCCCAGTAGAGCCCGACAGAGCCCGACAGAGCCCGACAGGGCCCGACAGAGCCCGACAGGGCCCGACAGAGCCCGACAGAGCCCAGTAGAGCTCGACAGAGCCCGACAGAGCCCGACAGGGCCCGACAGGGCCCGACAGGGCCCAGTAGAGCCCGAACAGAGCCCGACAGAGCCCGACAGGGCCCGACAGGGCCCGACAGAGCCCGACAGAGCCCGACAGGGCCCGACAGGGCCCGACAGGGCCCGACAGAGCCCGACAGGGCGCAGTAGAGCCCAGTAGAGCCCGATAGAGCCCGACAGAGCCCGACAGAGCCCGACAGAGCCCAGTAGAGCCCGACAGAGCCCGACAGAGCTCGACAGAGCCCGACAGGGCCCAGTAGAGCCCAGTAGAACCCGACAGAACCCGACAGAGCCCGACAGAGCCCGACAGGGCCCGACAGGGCCCGACAGAGCCCGACAGGGCCCAACAGGGCCCGACAGAGCCCGACAGGGCCCGACAGAGCCCGACAGATCTCGACAGGGCCCGACAGGGCCCGACAGAGCCCGACAGAGCCCGACAGAGCCCGACAGTGCCCGACAGGGCCCGACAGAGACCAGTAGAGCCCGACAGAGCCCGACAGAGCCCGACAGATCCCGACAGATCCCGACAGAGCCCGACAGGGCCCGACCGAGCCCGACAGAGCCCAGTAGAGCCCGACAGAGCCCGACAGAGCCCGACAGAGCCCGACAGAGCCCGACAGGGCCCAGTAGAGCCCAGTAGAACCCGACAGAGCCCGACAGAGCCCGACAGAGCCCGACAGAGCCCGACAGGGCCCGACAGGGCCCGACAGAGCCCGACAGGGCCCGAAAGAGCCCGACAGGGCCCGACAGGGCCCGACAGCGCCCGACAGGGCCCGATAGGGCCCGACAGGGCCCAGTAGAGCCCGAAAGAGCCCGACAGAGCCCAGTAGAGCCCAGTAGAGCCCGACAGAGCCCGACAGGGCCCATTAGAGCCCGACAGAGCCCGACAGAGCCTGACAGAGCCCGACAGAGCCCGACAGAGCCCGACAGGGCCCGACAGAGCCCGACAGGGCCCGACAGAGCCCGACAGAGCCGGACAGGGCCCAGTAGAGCCCAACAGGGCCCAGTAGAGCCCGACAGAGCCCGACAGAGCCCGACAGGGCCCGACATAGCCCGACAGGGCCCAGTAGAGCTCGACAGAGCCCGACAGAGCCCGACAGGGCCCGACAGGGCCCGACAGAGCCCGACAGGGCCCGACAGGGCCCGACAGGGCCCAGTAGAGCCCGACAGAGCCCGACAGGGCCCGACAGAGCCCGACAGAGCCCGACAGAGCCCGACAGGGCCCGACAGAGCCCGACAGAGCCCGACAGGGCCCAGTAGAGCCCGACAGAGCCCGACAGAGCCCGACAGAGCCCGACAGGGCCCGACAGGGCCCGAGAGAGCCCGACAGAGCCCGACAGAGCCCAGTAGAGCTCGACAGAGCCCGACAGAGCCCGACAGGGCCCAACAGGGCCCGACAGAGCCCGACAGAGCCCGACAGGGCCCAGTAGAGCCCGACAGAGCCCGACAGGGCCCGAAAGAGCCCGACAGAGCCCGACAGGGCCCAGTAGAGCCCGACAGAGCCCGACAGAGCCCGACAGGGCCCGACAGGGCCCGACAGAGCCCGACAGAGCCCAGTAGAGCTCGACAGAGCCCGACAGAGCCCGACAGGGCCCGACAGGGCCCGACAGGGCCCAGTAGAGCCCGGACAGAGCCCGACAGAGCCCGACAGGGCCCGACAGGGCCCGACAGAGCCCGACAGAGCCCGACAGGGCCCGACAGGGCCCGACAGGGCCCGACAGAGCCCGACAGGGCGCAGTAGAGCCCAGTAGAGCCCGATAGAGCCCGACAGAGCCCGACAGAGCCCGACAGAGCCCAGAAGAGCCCGACAGAGCCCGACAGAGCTCGACAGAGCCCGACAGGGCCCAGTAGAGCCCAGTAGAACCCGACAGAGCCCGACAGAGCCCGACAGAGCCCGACAGGGCCCGACAGGGCCCGACAGAGCCCGACAGGGCCCAACAGGGCCCGACAGAGCCCGACAGGGCCCGACAGAGCCCGACAGATCTCGACAGGGCCCGACAGGGCCCGACAGAGCCCGACAGAGCCCGACAGAGCCCGACAGGGCCCGACAGGGCCCGACAGAGACCAGTAGAGCCCGACAGAGCCCGACAGAGCCCGACAGAGCCCGACAGATCCCGACAGATCCCGACAGAGCCCGACAGGGCCCGACCGAGCCCGACAGAGCCCAGTAGAGCCCGACAGAGCCCGACAGAGCCCGACAGAGCCCGACAGAGCCCGACAGGGCCCAGTAGAGCCCAGTAGAACCCGACAGAGCCCGACAGAGCCCGACAGAGCCCGACAGGGCCCGACAGGGCCCGACAGAGCCCGACAGGGCCCGAAAGAGCCCGACAGGGCCCGACAGGGCCCGACAGCGCCCGACAGGGCCCGATAGGGCCCGACAGGGCCCAGTAGAGCCCGAAAGAGCCCGACAGAGCCCAGTAGAGCCCAGTAGAGCCCGACAGAGCCCGACAGGGCCCATTAGAGCCCGACAGAGCCCGACAGAGCCTGACAGAGCCCGACAGAGCCCGACAGAGCCCGACAGGGCCCGACAGAGCCCGACAGAGCCGGACAGGGCCCAGTAGAGCCCAACAGGGCCCAGTAGAGCCCGACAGAGCCCGACAGAGCCCGACAGGGCCCGACATAGCCCGACAGGGCCCAGTAGAGCTCGACAGAGCCCGACAGAGCCCGACAGGGCCCGACAGGGCCCGACAGAGCCCGACAGGGCCCGACAGGGCCCGACAGGGCCCAGTAGAGCCCGACAGAGCCCGACAGGGCCCGACAGAGCCCGACAGAGCCCGACAGAGCCCGACAGGGCCCAGTAGAGCCCAGTAGAACCCGACAGAGCCCAATAGAGCCCGACAGAGCCCGACAGAGCCCAGTAGAGCCCGACAGAGCCCGACAGAGCCCGACAGAGCCCGACAGGGCCCAGTAGAGCCCGACAGAACCCGACAGAGCCCGACAGAGCCCGACAGGGCCCGACAGAGCCCGACAGGGCCCGACAGAGCCCGACAGAGCCGGACAGGGCCCAGTAGAGCCCGACAGAGCCCGACAGAGCCCGACAGGGCCCGACAGGGCCCGACAGGGCCCGACAGAGCCCGACAGGGCCCGACAGAGCCTGACAGAGCCCGACAGAGCCCGACAGGGCCCGACAGGGCCCGACAGAGCCCGACAGAGCCCGACAGGGCCCAGTAGAGCCCGACAGAGCCCGACAGCGCCCGACAGAGCCCGACAGAGCCCGACAGGGCCCAGTAGAGCCCAGTAGAACCCGACAGAACCCGACAGAGCCCGACAGGGCCCGACAGGGCCCGACAGGGCCCAGTAGAGCTCGACAGAGGCCGAGAGAGCCCGACAGGGCCCGACAGGGCCCGACAGGGCCCAGTAGAGCCCGACAGAGCCCGACAGGGCCCGACAGAGCCCGACAGGGCCCGACAGGGCCCGACAGGGCCCAGTAGAGCTCGACAGAGCCCGACAGAGCCCGACAGGGCCCGACAGGGCCCGACAGGGCCCAGTAGAGCCCGACAGAGCCCGACAGAGCCCGACAGAGCCCGACAGAGCCCGACAGGGCCCGACAGGGCCCAACAGAGCCCGACACAGCCCGACAGGGCCCGACAGGGCCCGACAGAGCCCGACAGAGCCCGACAGAGCCCGACAGAGCCCGACAGGGCCCGACAGGGCCCGACAGAGCCCGACAGGGCCCGACAGGTCCCAACAGAGCCCGACAGAGCCCGACAGATCCCGACAGGGCCCGACAGGGCCCGACAGGGCCCGACAGGGCCCAGTAGAGCCCGACAGAGCCCGGCAGAGCCCGACAGGGCCCGACAGGGCCCGACAGGGCCCGACAGGGCCCGACAGAACCCTACAGAACCCGACAGAGCCCGACAGAGCCCAGTAGAGCCCGACAGAGCCCGAAAGAGCCCGACAGGGCCCGACAGGGCCCGACAGAGCTCGACAGGGCCCGACAGGTCCCAACAGAGCCCGACAGAGCCCGACAGAGCCCGACAGGGCCCGACAGGGCCCGACAGGGCCCAGTAGATCCCGACAGAGCCCGACAGAGCCCGACAGGGCCCGACAGGGCCCGACAGGGCCCGACAGGGCCCGACAGAGCCCGACAGGGCCCGACAGAGCCCGACAGAGCCCGACAGAGCCAGTAGAGCCCGACAGAGCCCGACAGAGCTCGACAGGGCCCGACAGGGCCCGACAGAGCCCGACAGAGCCCGACAGGGCCCGACAGAGCCCGACAGGGCCCAGTAGAGCCCGACAGAGCCCGACTGAGCCCGACAGAGCCCGACAGAGCCCGACAGGGCCCGACAGGGCCCGAGAGAGCCCGACAGAGCCCGACAGAGCCCGACAGAGCCCAGTAGAGCTCGACAGAGCCCGACAGAGCCCGACAGGGCCCAACGGGGCCCGACAGAGCCCGACAGTGCCCGACAGGGCCCAGTAGAGCCCGACAGAGCCCGACAGGGCCCGAAAGAGCCCGACAGAGCCCGACAGGGCCCAGTAGAGCCCGACAGAGCCCGACAGAGCCCGACAGGGCCCGAGAGAGCCCGACAGGGCCCGACAGAGCCCGACAGAGCCCAGTAGAGCTCGACAGAGCCCGACAGAGCCCGACAGGGCCCGACAGGGCCCGACAGGGCCCAGTAGAGCCCGAACAGAGCCCGACAGAGCCCGACAGGGCCCGACAGAGCCCGACAGAGCCCGACAGGGCCCGACAGGGCCCGACAGAGCCCGACAGGGCCCAACAGGGCCCGACAGAGCCCGACAGGGCCCGACAGAGCCCGACAGATCTCGACAGGGCCCGACAGGGCCCGACAGAGCCCGACAGAGCCCGACAGAGCCCGACAGGGCCCGACAGGGCCCGACAGAGACCAGTAGAGCCCGACAGAGCCCGACAGAGCCCGACAGAGCCCGACAGGGCCCGACAGAGCCCGACAGGGCCCGACCGAGCCCGACAGAGCCCAGTAGAGCCCGACAGAGCCCGACAGAGCCCGACAGAGCCCGACAGAGCCCGACAGGGCCCAGTAGAGCCCAGTAGAACCCGACAGAGCCCGACAGAGCCCGACAGAGCCCGACAGGGCCCGACAGGGCCCGGCAGAGCCCGACAGGGCCCGACAGAGCCCGACAGGGCCCGACAGGGCCCGACAGAGCCCGACAGGGCCCGATAGGGCCCGACAGGGCCCAGTAGAGCCCGAAAGAGCCCGACAGAGCCCAGTAGAGCCCAGTAGAGCCCGACAGGGCCCGACAGGGCCCATTAGAGCCCGACAGAGCCCGACAGAGCCTGACAGAGCCCGACAGAGCCCGACAGAGCCCGACAGGGCCCGACAGAGCCCGACAGGGCCCGACAGAGCCCGACAGAGCCGGACAGGGCCCAGTAGAGCCCGACAGAGCCCGACAGAGACCGACAGAGCCCGACAAAGCCCGACAGGGCCCGACAGGGCCCGACAGAGCCCGACAGAGCCCGACAGGGCCCGACATAGCCCGACAGAGCCCGACAGAGCCCGACAGAGCCCGACAGGGCCCAGTAGAGCCCGACAGAGCCCGACAGAGCCCGACAGGGCCCGACATAGCCCGACAGGGCCCAGTAGAGCTCGACAGAGCCCGACAGAGCCCGACAGGGCCCGACAGGGCCCGACAGAGCCCGACAGGGCCCGACAGGGCCCGACAGGGCCCAGTAGAGCCCGACAGAGCCCGACAGGGCCCGACAGAGCCCGACAGAGCCCGACAGAGTCCGACAGGGCCCAGTAGAGCCCAGTAGAACCCGACAGAGCCCAATAGAGCCCGACAGAGCCCGACAGAGCCCGACAGAGCCCGACAGAGCCCGACAGGGCCCAGTAGAGCCCAGTAGAACCCGACAGAGCCCGACAGAGCCCGACAGAGCCCGACAGAGCCCGACAGGGCCCGACAGGGCCCGACAGATCCCGACAGGGCCCGACAAGGCCCGACAGGGCCCGACAGGGCCCGACAGAGCCCGAAAGAGCTCGACAGGGCCCGACAGGTCCCAACAGAGCCCGACAGAGCCCAACAGAGCCCGACAGGGCCCGACAGGGCCCGACAGAACCCGACAGAGCCCGACAGAGCCCAGTAGAGCCCGACAGAGCCCGACAGAGCCCGACAGAGCCCGACAGGGCCCGACAGAGCCCAGTAGAGCCCGACAGAGCCCGAAAGAGCCCGACAGGGCCCGACAGGGCCCGACAGAGCTCGACAGGGCCCGACAGGTCCCAACAGAGCCCGACAGAGCCCGACAGAGCCCGACAGGGCCCGACAGGGCCCGACAGGGCCCAGTAGATCCCGACAGAGCCCGACAGAGCCCGACAGGGCCCGACAGGGCCCGACAGGGCCCGACAGGGCCCGACAGAGCCCGACAGGGCCCGACAGAGCCCGACAGAGCCCGACAGAGCCCGACAGGGCCCGACAGGGCCCGACAGAGCCCGACAGGGCCCGACAGAGCCCAGTAGAGCCCGACAGAGCCCGACAGAGCTCGACAGGGCCCGACAGGGCCCGACAGAGCCCGACAGAGCCCGACAGGGCCCGACAGGGCCCAGTAGAGCTCGACAGAGCCCGACAGGGCCCAGTAGAGCCCGACAGAGCCCGACAGAGCCCGACAGAGCCCGACAGAGCCCGACAGGGCCCGACAGGGCCCGAGAGAGCCCGACAGAGCCCGACAGAGCCCGACAGAGCCCAGTAGAGCTCGACAGAGCCCGACAGAGCCCGACAGGGCCCAACAGGGCCCGACAGAGCCCGACAGAGCCCGACAGGGCCCAGTAGAGCCCGACAGAGCCCGACAGGGCCCGAAAGAGCCCGACAGAGCCCGACAGGGCCCAGTAGAGCCCGACAGAGCCCGACAGAGCCCGACAGGGCCCGACAGAGCCCGACAGGGCCCGACAGAGCCCGACAGAGCCCAGTAGAGCTCGACAGAGCCCGACAGAGCCCGACAGGGCCCGACAGGGCCCGACAGGGCCCAGTAGAGCCCGAACAGAGCCCGACAGAGCCCGACAGGGCCCGACAGGGCCCGACAGAGCCCGACAGAGCCCGACAGGGCCCGACAGGGCCCGACAGAGCCCGACAGGGCGCAGTAGAGCCCAGTAGAGCCCGATAGAGCCCGACAGAGCCCGACAGAGCCCGACAGAGCCCGACAGAGCCCAGTAGAGCCCGACAGAGCCCGACAGAGCTCGACAGAGCCCGACAGGGCCCAGTAGAGCCCAGTAGAACCCGACAGAGCCCGACAGAGCCCGACAGAGCCCGACAGGGCCCGACAGGGCCCGACAGAGCCCGACAGGGCCCAACAGGGCCCGACAGAGCCCGACAGGGCTCGACAGAGCCCGACAGATCTCGACAGGGCCCGACAGGGCCCGACAGAGCCCGACAGAGCCCGACAGAGCCCGACAGGGCCCGACAGGGCCCGACAGAGACCAGTAGAGCCCGACAGAGCCCGACAGAGCCCGACAGAGCCCGACAGAGCCCGACAGGGCCCGACAGAGCCCGACAGGGCCCGACCGAGCCCGACAGAGCCCAGTAGAGCCCGACAGAGCCCGACAGAGCCCGACAGAGCCCGACAGAGCCCGACAGGGCCCAGTAGAGCCCAGTAGAACCCGACAGAGCCCGACAGAGCCCGACAGAGCCCGACAGGGCCCGACAGGGCCCGGCAGAGCCCGACAGGGCCCGACAGAGCCCGACAGGGCCCGACAGGGCCCGACAGAGCCCGACAGGGCCCGATAGGGCCCGACAGGGCCCAGTAGAGCCCGAAAGAGCCCGACAGAGCCCAGTAGAGCCCAGTAGAGCCCGACAGGGCCCGACAGGGCCCATTAGAGCCCGACAGAGCCCGACAGAGCCTGACAGAGCCCGACAGAGCTCGACAGAGCCCGACAGGGCCCGCCAGAGCCCGACAGGGCCCGACAGAGCCCGACAGAGCCGGACAGGGCCCAGTAGAGCCCGACAGAGCCCGACAGAGACCGACAGAGCCCGACAAAGCCCGACAGGGCCCGACAGGGCCCGACAGAGCCCGACAGAGCCCGACAGGGCCCGACAGGGCCCGACAGAGCCCGACAGGGCCCAGTAGAGCCCGACAGAGCCCGACAGAGCCCGACAGGGCCCGACATAGCCCGACAGGGCCCAGTAGAGCTCGACAGAGCCCGACAGAGCCCGACAGGGCCCGACAGGGCCCGACAGAGCCCGACAGGGCCCGACAGGGCCCGACAGGGCCCAGTAGAGCCCGACAGAGCCCGACAGGGCCCGACAGAGCCCGACAGAGCCCGACAGAGCCCGACAGGGCCCAGTAGAGCCCAGTAGAACCCGACAGAGCCCAATAGAGCCCGACAGAGCCCGACAGAGCCCGACAGAGCCCGACAGAGCCCGACAGGGCCCAGTAGAGCCCAGTAGAACCCGACAGAGCCCGACAGAGCCCGACAGAGCCCGACAGAGCCCGACAGGGCCCGACAGGGCCCGACAGATCCCGACAGGGCCCGACAAGGCCCGACAGGGCCCGACAGGGCCCGACAGAGCCCGAAAGAGCTCGACAGGGCCCGACAGGTCCCAACAGAGCCCGACAGAGCCCAACAGAGCCCGACAGGGCCCGACAGGGCCCGACAGAACCCGACAGAGCCCGACAGAGCCCAGTAGAGCCCGACAGAGCCCGACAGAGCCCGACAGAGCCCGACAGGGCCCGACAGGGCCCGACAAAGCCCGACAGAGCCCGACAGGGCCCGACAGAGCCCGACAGAGCCCGACAGAGCCCGACAGGGCCCAGTAGAGCTCGACAGAGCCCGACAGAGCCCGACAGAGCCCAGTAGAGCTCGACAGAGCCCGACAGAGCCCAGTAGAGCCCGACAGAGCCCGACAGAGCTGGACAGGGCCCGACAGGGCCCGACAGAGCCCGACAGAGCCCGACAGAGCCCGACAGGGCCCGACAGGGCCCGACAGGGCCCAGTAGAGCCCGACAGAGCCCGACAGAGCCCGACAGAGCCCGACAGGGCCCGACAGAGCCCGACAGGGCCCGACAGGGCCCGACAGAGCCCGACAGAGCCCGACAGGGCCCGACAGGGCCCGACAGAGCCCGACAGGGCCCGACAGGTCCCAACAGAGCCCGACAGAGCCCGACAGATCCCGACAGGGCCCGACAGGGCCCGACAGGGCCCAGTAGAGCCCGACAGAGCCCGACAGAGCCCGACAGGGCCCGACAGGGCCCGACAGGGCCCGACAGAACCCTACAGAACCCGACAGAGCCCGACAGAGCCCAGTAGAGCCCGACAGAGCCCGAAAGAGCCCGACAGGGCCCGACAGGGCCCGACAGGGCCCAGTAGATCCCGACAGAGCCCGACAGAGCCCGACAGGGCCCGACAGGGCCCGACAGGGCCCAGTAGATCCCGACAGAGCCCGACAGGGCCCGACAGGGCCCGACAGAGCCCGACAGAGCCCGACAGAGCCCGACAGAGCTCGACAGGGCCCGACAGGGCCCGACAGAGCCCGACAGAGCCCGACAGAGCCCGACAGGGCCGGACAGAGCCCGACAGGGCCCAGTAGAGCCCGACAGAGCCCGACAGAGCCCGACAGAACCCGACAGAGCCCGACAGGGCCCGACAGGGCCCGAGAGAGCCCGACAGAGCCCGACAGGGCCCGACAGAGCCCGACAGAGCCCAGTAGAGCTCGACAGAGCCCGACAGAGCCCGACAGGGCCCGACAGGGCCCGACAGGTCCCAGTAGAGCCCGAACAGAGCCCGACAGAGCCCGACAGGGCCCGACAGGGCCCGACAGAGCCCGACAGAGCCCGACAGGGCCCGACAGGGCCCGACAGGGCCCGACAGAGCCCGACAGGGCGCAGTAGAGCCCAGTAGAGCCCGATAGAGCCCGACAGAGCCCGACAGAGCCCGACAGAGCCCAGTAGAGCCCGACAGAGCCCGACAGAGCTCGACAGAGCCCGACAGGGCCCAGTAGAGCCCAGTAGAACCCGACAGAGCCCGACAGAGCCCGACAGGGCCCAACAGGGCCCGACAGAGCCCGACAGGGCCCGACAGAACCCGACAGATCTCGACAGGGCCCGACAGGGCCCGACAGAGCCCGACAGAGCCCGACAGAGCCCGACAGGGCCCGACAGGGCCCGACAGAGACCAGTAGAGCCCGACAGAGCCCGACAGAGCCCGACAGAGCCCGACAGATCCCGACAGATCCCGACAGAGCCCAGTAGAGCCCGACAGAGCCCGACAGAGCCCGACAGAGCCCGACAGAGCCCGACAGGGCCCAGTAGAGCCCAGTAGAACCCGACAGAGCCCGACAGAGCCCGACAGAGCCCGACAGAGCCCGACAGGGCCCGACAGGGCCCGACAGGGCCCGAAAGAGCCCGACAGGGCCCGACAGGGCCCGACAGCGCCCGACAGGGCCCGATAGGGCCCGACAGGGCCCAGTAGAGCCCGAAAGAGCCCGACAGAGCCCAGTAGAGCCCAGTAGAGCCCGACAGAGCCCGACAGGGCCCATTAGAGCCCGACAGAGCCCGACAGAGCCTGACAGAGCCCGACAGAGCCCGACAGAGCCCGACAGGGCCCGACAGAGCCCGACAGGGCCCGACAGAGCCCGACAGAGCCGGACAGGGCCCAGTAGAGCCCAACAGGGCCCAGTAGAGCCCGACAGAGCCCGACAGAGCCCGACAGGGCCCGACATAGCCCGACAGGGCCCAGTAGAGCTCGACAGAGCCCGACAGAGCCCGACAGGGCCCGACAGGGCCCGACAGAGCCCGACAGGGCCCGACAGGGCCCGACAGGGCCGAGTAGAGCCCGACAGAGCCCGACAGGGCCCGACAGAGCCCGACAGAGCCCGACAGAGCCCGACAGGGCCCAGTAGAGCCCAGTAGAACCCGACAGAGCCCAATAGAGCCCGACAGAGCCCGACAGAGCCCGACAGAGGCCGACAGAGCCCAGTAGAGCCCGACAGAGCCCGACAGAGCCCGACAGAGCCCGACAGGGCCCAGTAGAGCCCGACAGAACCCGACAGAGCCCGACAGAGCCCGACAGGGCCCGACAGAGCCCGACAGGGCCCGACAGAGCCCGACAGAGCCGGACAGGGCCCAGTAGAGCCCGACAGAGCCCGACAGAGCCCGACAGGGCCCGACAGGGCCCGACAGGGCCCGACAGAGCCCGACAGGGCCCGACAGAGCCTGACAGAGCCCGACAGAGCCCGACAGGGCCCGACAGGGCCCGACAGAGCCCGACAGAGCCCGACAGGGCCCAGTAGAGCCCGACAGAGCCCGACAGAGCCCGACAGAGCCCGACAGAGCCCGACAGGGCCCAGTAGAGCCCAGTAGAACCCGACAGAACCCGACAGAGCCCGACAGGGCCCGACAGGGCCCGACAGGGCCCAGTAGAGCTCGACAGAGCCCGAGAGAGCCCGACAGGGCCCGACAGGGCCCGACAGGGCCCAGTAGAGCCCGACAGAGCCCGACAGGGCCCGACAGAGCCCGACAGAGCCCGACAGAGCCCGACAGGGCCCAGTAGAGCCCAGTAGAACCCGACAGAGCCCAATAGAGCCCGACAGGGCCCGACAGAGCCCGACAGGGCCCAGTAGAGCTCGACAGAGCCCGACAGAGCCCGACAGGGCCCGACAGGGCCCGACAGGGCCCAGTAGAGCCCGACAGAGCCCGACAGAGCCCGACAGAGCCCGACAGAGCCCGACAGGGCCCGACAGGGCCCGACAGAGCCCGACAGAGCCCGACAGGGCCCGACAGGGCCCGACAGGGCCCGACAGGTCCCAACAGAGCCCGACAGGGCCCGACAGAACCCTACAGAACCCGACAGAGCCCGACAGAGCCCAGTAGAGCCCGACAGAGCCCGAAAGAGCCCGACAGGGCCCGACAGGGCCCGACAGAGCTCGACAGGGCCCGACAGGTCCCAACAGAGCCCGACAGAGCCCGACAGAGCCCGACAGGGCCCGACAGGGCCCGACAGGGCCCAGTAGATCCCGACAGAGCCCGACAGAGCCCGACAGGGCCCGACAGGGCCCGACAGGGCCCGACAGGGCCCGACAGAGCCCGACAGGGCCCGACAGAGCCCGACAGAGCCCGACAGAGCCCAGTAGAGCCCGACAGAGCCCGACAGAGCTCGACAGGGCCCGACAGGGCCCGACAGAGCCCGACAGAGCCCGACAGAGCCCAGTAGAGCTCGACAGAGCCCGACAGAGCCCGACAGGGCCCGACAGAGCCCGACAGGGCCCAGTAGAGCTCAACAGAGCCCGACAGAGCCCGACAGGGCCCGACAGGGCCCGACAGGGCCCAGTAGAGCCCGACAGAGCCCGACAGAGCCCGACAGATCCCGACAGGGCCCGACAGGGCCCGACAGGGCCCAGTAGAGCCCGACAGAGCCCGACAGAGCCCGACAGGGCCCGACAGGGCCCGACAGGGCCCGACAGGGCCCGACAGAACCCTACAGAACCCGACAGAGCCCGACAGAGCCCAGTAGAGCCCGACAGAGCCCGAAAGAGCCCGACAGGGCCCGACAGGGCCCGACAGAGCTCGACAGGGCCCGACAGGTCCCAACAGAGCCCGACAGAGCCCGACAGAGCCCGACAGGGCCCGACAGGGCCCGACAGGGCCCAGTAGATCCCGACAGAGCCCGACAGAGCCCGACAGGGCCCGACAGGGCCCGACAGGGCCCGACAGGGCCCGACAGAGCCCGACAGGGCCCGACAGAGCCCGACAGAGCCCGACAGAGCCCAGTAGAGCCCGACAGAGCCCGACAGAGCTCGACAGGGCCCGACAGGGCCCGACAGAGCCCGACAGAGCCCGACAGAGCCCGACAGGGCCCGACAGAGCCCGACAGAGCCCGACAGGGCCCAGTAGAGCCCGACAGAGCCCGACAGAGCCCGACAGAGCCCGACAGGGCCCGACAGGGCCCGAGAGAGCCCGACAGAGCCCGACAGAGCCCGACAGAGCCCAGTAGAGCTCGACAGAGCCCGACAGAGCCCGACAGGGCCCAACAGGGCCCGACAGAGCCCGACAGAGCCCGACAGGGCCCAGTAGAGCCCGACAGAGCCCGACAGGGCCCGAAAGAGCCCGACAGAGCCCGACAGGGCCCAGTAGAGCCCGACAGAGCCCGACAGAGCCCGACAGGGCCCGACAGAGCCCGACAGGGCCCGACAGAGCCCGACAGAGCCCAGTAGAGCTCGACAGAGCCCGACAGAGCCCGACAGGGCCCGACAGGGCCCGACAGGGCCCAGTAGAGCCCGAACAGAGCCCGACAGAGCCCGACAGGGCCCGACAGGGCCCGACAGAGCCCGACAGAGCCCGACAGGGCCCGACAGGGCCCGACAGAGCCCGACAGAGCCCGACAGGGCGCAGTAGAGCCCAGTAGAGCCCGATAGAGCCCGACAGAGCCCGACAGAGCCCGACAGAGCCCGACAGAGCCCAGTAGAGCCCGACAGAGCCCGACAGAGCTCGACAGACCCCGACAGGGCCCAGTAGAGCCCAGTAGAACCCGACAGAGCCCGACAGAGCCCGACAGAGCCCGACAGGGCCCGACAGGGCCCGACAGAGCCCGACAGGGCCCAACAGGGCCCGACAGAGCCCGACAGGGCCCGACAGAGCCCGACAGATCTCGACAGGGCCCGACAGGGCCCGACAGAGCCCGACAGAGCCCGACAGAGCCCGACAGGGCCCGACAGGGCCCGACAGAGCCCGACAGAGCCCGACAGGGCCCGACAGAGCCCGACAGGGCCCGACCGAGCCCGACAGAGCCCAGTAGAGCCCGACAGAGCCCGACAGAGCCCGACAGAGCCCGACAGGGCCCGACAGGGCCCGACAGAGCCCGACAGGGCCCGACAGAGCCCGACAGGGCCCGACAGGGCCCGACAGAGCCCGACAGGGCCCGATAGGGCCCGACAGGGCCCAGTAGAGCCCGAAAGAGCCCGACAGAGCCCAGTAGAGCCCAGTAGAGCCCGACAGAGCCCGACAGAGCCTGACAGAGCCCGACAGAGCCCGACAGAGCCCGACAGGGCCCGACAGAGCCCGACAGGGCCCGACAGAGCCCGACAGAGCCGGACAGGGCCCAGTAGAGCCCGACAGAGCCCGACAGAGCCCGACAGAGCCCGACAGAGCCCGACAGAGCCCAGTAGAGCCCAGTAGAACCCGACAGAGCCCGACAGAGCCCGACAGAGCCCGACAGGGCCCGACAGGACCCGACAGGGCCCGACAGGGCCCGACAGGGCCCGACAGAGCCCGACAGGGCCCGACAGGGCCCGACAGAGCTCGACAGGGCCCGACAGGGCCCGACAGAGCCCGACAGGGCCCGACAGGGCCCGACAGGGCCCGACAGAGCCCAGTAGAGCCCGACAGAGCCCGACAGAGCCCGACTGAGCCCGACAGGGCCCAGTAGAGCCCGACAGAACCCGACAGAGCCCGACAGAGCCCGACAGGGCCCGACAGAGCCCGATAGGGCCCGACAGAGCCCGACAGAGCCGGACAGGGCCCAGTAGAGCCCGACAGAGCCCGACAGAGCCCAACAGAGCCCGACAAAGCCCGACAGGGCCCGACAGGGCCCGACAGAGCCCGACAGAGCCCGACAGGGCCCGACAGAGCCCGACAGAGCCCGACAGAGCCCAGTAGAGCCCGACAGAGCCCGACAGAGCCCGACAGAGCCCGACAGGGCCCGACAGAGCCCGACAGGGCCCAGTAGAGCTCGACAGAGCCCGACAGAGCCCGACAGGGCCCGACAGGGCCCGACAGAGCCCGACAGGGCCCGACAGGGCCCGACAGGGCCCAGTAGAGCCCGACAGAGCCCGACAGGGCCCGACAGAGCCCGACAGAGCCCGACAGAGCCCGACAGGGCCCAGTAGAGCCCAGTAGAACCCGACAGAGCCCGACAGAGCCCGACAGAGCCCGACAGGGCCCGACAGGGCCCGACAGAGCCCGACAGAGCCCGACAGAGCCCGACAGGGCCCGACAGGGCCCGACAGGGCCCGACAGAGCCCGACAGGGCCCGACAGGGCCCGACAGGGCCCGACAGAACCCGATAGAGCCCGACAGAGCCCGACAGAGCCCGACAGAGCCCGACAGGGCCCAGTAGAGCCCGACAGAGCCCGACAGGGCCCGACAGGGCCCAGTAGAGCCCGACAGAGCCCGACAGAGCCCGACAGGGCCCGACAGGGCCCGACAGAGCCCGACAGAGCCCGACAGAGCCCGACAGGGCCCGACAGGGCCCGACAGAGCCCGACAGAGCCCAGTAGAGCTCGACAGAGCCCGACAGAGCCCGACAGGGCCCGACAGGGCCCGACAGAGCCCGACAGGGCCCAGTGGAGCCCGACAGAGCCCGACAGGGCCCGACAGAGCCCGACAGAGCCCGACAGAGCCCGACAGGGCCCAGTAGAGCCCAGTAGAACCCGACAGAGCCCAATAGAGCCCGACAGGGCCCGACAGAGCCCGACAGAGCCCGACAGAGCCCGACAGGGCCCAGTAGAGCCCGACAGAGCCCGACAGAGCCCGACAGAGCCCGACAGGGCCCGACAGAGCCCGACAGAGCCCGACAGAGCCCAGTAGAGCTCGACAGAGCCCGACAGAGCCCGACAGGGCCCGACAGGGCCCGACAGAGCCCGACAGAGCCCGACAGGGCCCAGTAGAGCCCGACAGAGCCCGACAGGGCCCGAAAGAGCCCGACAGAGCCCGACAGGGCCCAGTAGAGCCCGACAGAGCCCGACAGAGCCCGACAGGGCCCGACAGAGCCCGACAGAGCCCAGTAGAGCTCGACAGAGCCCGACAGAGCCCGACAGGGCCCGACAGGGCCCGACAGGGCCCAGTAGAGCCCGAACAGAGCCCGACAGAGACCGACAGGGCCCGACAGGGCCCGACAGAGCCCGACAGAGTCCGACAGGGCCCGACAGGGCCCGACAGGGCCCGACAGAGCCCGACAGGGCCCAGTAGAGCCCAGTAGAGCCCGACAGAGCCCGACAGAGCCCGACAGAGCCCGACAGAGCTCGACAGAGCCCGACAGAACTCGACAGAGCCCGACAGGGCCCAGTAGAGCCCAGTAGAACCCGACAGAGCCCGACAGAGCCCGACAGAGCCCGACAGGGCCCGACATGGCCCGACAGAGCCCGACAGGGCCCAACAGGGCCCGACAGAGCCCGACAGGGCCCGACAGAGCCCGACAGAGCTCGACAGGGCCCGACAGGGCCCGACAGAGCCCGACAGAGCCCGACAGAGCCCGACAGAGCCCGACAGGGCCCAGTAGAGCCCGACAGAGCCCGACAGAGCCCGACAGAGCCCGACAGGGCCCGACAGAGCCCGACAGAGCCCGACAGAGCCCAGTAGAGCTCGACAGAGCCCGACAGAGCCCGACAGGGCCCGACAGGGCCCGACAGAGCCCGACAGAGCCCGACAGGGCCCAGTAGAGCCCGACAGAGCCCGACAGGGCCCGAAAGAGCCCGACAGAGCCCGACAGGGCCCAGTAGAGCCCGACAGAGCCCGACAGAGCCCGACAGGGCCCGACAGAGCCCGACAGAGCCCAGTAGAGCTCGACAGAGCCCGACAGAGCCCGACAGGGCCCGACAGGTCCCGACAGGGCCCAGTAGAGCCCGAACAGAGCCCGACAGAGACCGACAGGGCCCGACAGGGCCCGACAGAGCCCGACAGAGCCCGACAGGGCCCGACAGGGCCCGACAGGGCCCGACAGAGCCCGACAGGGCCCAGTAGAGCCCAGTAGAGCCCGACAGAGCCCGACAGAGCCCGACAGAGCCCGACAGAGCTCGACAGAGCCCGACAGAACTCGACAGAGCCCGACAGGGCCCAGTAGAGCCCAGTAGAACCCGACAGAGCCCGACAGAGCCCGACAGAGCCCGACAGGGCCCGACATGGCCCGACAGAGCCCGACAGGGCCCAACAGGGCCCGACAGAGCCCGACAGGGCCCGACAGAGCCCAACAGAGCTCGACAGGGCCCGACAGGGCCCGACAGAGCCCGACAGAGCCCGACAGAGCCCGACAGGGCCCGACAGGGCCCGACAGACACCAGTAAAGCCCGACAGAGCCCGACAGAGCCCGACAGAGCCCGACAGGGCCCGACAGGGCCCGACAGGGCCCGACAGAGCCCGAAAGGGCCCAGTAGAGCCCGACAGAGCCCGACAGAGCCCGACAGGGCCCGACCGAGCCCGACAGAGCCCGACAGAGCCCGACAGGGCCCGACAGGGCCCGACAGGGCCCAGTAGAGCCCGACAGAGCCCGACAGAGCCCGACAGAGCCCGACAGGGCCCAGCAGAGCCCAGTAGAACCCGACAGAGCCCAATAGAGCCCGACAGAGCCCGACAGAGCCTGACAGAGCCCGACAGAGCCCGACAGGGCCCAGTAGAGTCCAGTAGAACCCGACAGAGCCCGACAGAGCCCGACAGAGCCCGACAGAGCCCGACAGAGCCCGACAGGGCCCGACAGGGCCCGACAGAGCCCGACAGGGCCCGACAAGGCCCGACAGAGGCCGACAGAGCTCGACAGGGCCCGACAGGGCCCAGTAGAGCCCGACAGAGCCCGACAGAGCCCGACAGAGCCCGACAGGGCCCGACAGGGCCCGACAGGGCCCGACCGGGCCCGACAGAACCCGACAGAGCCCGACAGGGCCCAGTAGAGCCCGACAGAGCCCGACAGAGCTCGACAGGGCCCGACAGGGCCCCACAGAGCCCGACAGAGCCCGACAGAGCCCGACAGGGCCCGACAGAGCCCGACAGAGCCTGACAGAGCCCGACAGGGCCCAGTAGAGCTCGACAGAGCCCGACAGGGCCCGACAGAGCCCAGTAGAGCTCGACAGAGCCCGACAGAGCCCGACAGGGCCCGACAGGGCCCGACAGAGCCCGACAGGGCCCAGTAGAGCCCGACAGAGCCCGACAGGGCCCGAAAGAGCCCGACAGAGCCCGACAGAGCCCGACAGGCTCCAGTAGAGCCCGACAGAGCCCGACAGAGCCCGACAGAGCCCGACAGAGCCCAGTAGAGCTCGACAGAGCCCGACAGAGCCCGACAGGGCCCGACAGGGCCCGACAGAGCCCGACAGAGCCCGACAGGGCCCGACAGGGCCCGACAGAGCCCGACAGATCCCGACAGAGCCCAGTAGAGCCCGACAGAGCCCGACAGAGCCCGACAGAGTCCAGTAGAGCCCGACAGAGCCCGACAGAGCTCGACAGGGCCCGACAGGGCCCGACAGAGCCCGACAGAGCCCGACAGAGCCCGACAGGGCCCGACAGAGACCAGTAGAGCCCGACAGAGCCCGACAGAGCCCGACAGAGCCCGACAGGGCCCGACCGAGCCCGACAGAGCCCAGTAGAGCCCGACAGAGCCCGACAGAGCCCGACAGAGCCCGACAGAGCCCGACAGGGCCCAGTAGAGCCCAGTAGAACCCGACAGAGCCCAACAGAGCCCGACAGAGCCCGACAGAGACCAGTAGAGCCCGACAGAGCCCGACAGAGCCCGACAGAGCCCGACAGAGCCCGACAGAGCCCGACAGGGACCGACACGGCCCAGTAGAGCCCGACAGAGCCCGACAGTGCCCGACAGAGCCCGACAGGGCCCGACAAAGCCCGATAGAGCCCAGTAGAGCCCGACAGAGCCCGACAGAGCCCGACAGAGCCCGACAGAGCCCGACAGGGCCCAGTAGAGCCCAGTAGAGCCCGACAGAGCCCGACAGAGCCCGACAGAGCCCGACAGAGCCCGACAGAGCCCGACAGGGCCCAGTAGAGCCCAGTAGAACCCGACAGAGCCCGACAGGGCCCGACAGGGCCCGGCAGAGCCCGACAGGGCCCGACAGGGCCCGACAGAGCCCGACAGGGCCCGACAGGGCCCGACAGGGCCCGACAGAGCCCGACAGGGCCCGACAGGGCCCGACAGGGCCCGACAGAGCCCGACAGAGCCCAGTAGAGCCCGACAGAGCCCGACAGAGCCCGACAGAACCCGACAGAGCCCGACAGAGCCCGACAGAGCCCGACAGGGCCCGACAGGGCCCGACAGAGCCCGACACGGCCCAGTGGAGCCCGAGAGAGCCCGACAGAGCCCAGTAGAGCCCAGTAGAGCCCGACAGAGCCCGACAGAGCCCGACAGAGCCCGACAGAACCCGACAGAGCCCGACAGAACCCGACAGAGCCCGACAGGGCCCAGTAGAGCCCGACAGAGCCCGACAGAGCCCGACAGAGCCCGACAGGGCCCGACAGGGCCCAGTAGAGCCCGACAGAGCCCGACAGAGCCCGACAGAGTCCAGTAGAGCCCGACAGAGCCCGACAGAGCCCGACAGAGCCCGACAGAGTCCAGTAGAGCCCGCAGAGCCCGACAGGGCCCGACAGGGCCCTGTAGAGCCCGACAGAGCCCGACAGAGCCCGACAGAGCCCGACAGGGCCCGACAGGCCCCAGAAGAGCCCGACAGAGCCCGACAGAGCCCGACAGAGCCCGACAGAGCCCGACACGGCCCGACAGGGCCCGACAGAGCCCGACAGGGCCCAGTAGAGCCCGAGAGAGCCCGACAGAGCCCAGTAGAGCCCAGTAGAGCCCGACAGAGCCCGACAGAGCCCAACAGAGCCCGACAGAGCCCGACAGGGCCCAGTAGAGCCCGACAGAGCCCGACAGAGCCCGACAGAGCCCGACAGGGCCCGACAGGGCCCAGTAGAGCCCGACAGAGCCCGACAGAGCCCGACAGAGCCCGACAGAGCCCAGTAGAGCCCGACAGAGCCCGACAGAGCCCGACAGAGCCCGACAGGGCCCAGTAGAGCCCGACAGAGCCCGACAGGGCCCGACAGAGCCCGACAGAGCCCGACAGGGTCCAGTACATCCCAGTAGAGCCCGACAGGGCCCAGTAGAGCCCAGTAGAGCCCGACAGAGCCCAGTAGAGCCCGACAGGGCCCGACAGAGCCCGACAGGGCCCGACAGAGCCCGACAGAGCCCGACAGAGCCCGACAGGGCCCAGTAGATCCCGACAGAGCCCGACAGAGCCCGACAGGGCCCGACCGAGCCCGACAGAGCCCGACAGAGCCCGACAGGGCCCGACAGGGCCCAGTAGAGCTCGACAGAGCCCGACAGAGCCCGACAGGGCCCGACAGGGCCCGACAGAGCCCGACAGGGCCCGACAGGGCCCGACAGGGCCCAGTAGAGCCCGACAGAGCCCGACAGAGCCCGACAGAGCCCGACAGAGCCCGACAGGGCCCAGCAGAGCCCAGTAGAACCCGACAGAGCCCAATAGAGCCCGACAGAGCCCGACAGAGCCCGACAGGGCCCAGTAGAGTCCAGTAGAACCCGACAGAGCCCGACAGAGCCCGACAGAGCCCGACAGAGCCCGACAGAGCCCGACAGGGCCCGACAGGGCCCGACAGAGCCCGACAGGGCCCGACAAGGCCCGACAGAGCCCGACAGAGCCCGACAGAGCCCGACAGGGCCCGACAGGGCCCGACAGGGCCCGACCGGGCCCGACAGAACCCGACAGAGCCCGACAGGGCCCAGTAGAGCCCGACAGAGCCCGACAGAGCTCGACAGGGCCCGACAGGGCCCCACAGAGCCCGACAGAGCCCGACAGAGCCCGACAGGGCCCGACAGAGCCCGACAGAGCCTGACAGAGCCCGACAGGGCCCAGTAGAGCTCGACAGAGCCCGACAGGGCCCGACAGAGCCCAGTAGAGCTCGACAGAGCCCGACAGAGCCCGACAGGGCCCGACAGGGCCCGACAGAGCCCGACAGGGCCCAGTAGAGCCCGACAGAGCCCGACAGGGCCCGAAAGAGCCCGACAGAGCCCGACAGAGCCCGACAGGCTCCAGTAGAGCCCGACAGAGCCCGACAGAGCCCGACAGAGCCCGACAGAGCCCAGTAGAGCTCGACAGAGCCCGACAGAGCCCGACAGGGCCCGACAGGGCCCGACAGAGCCCGACAGAGCCCGACAGGGCCCGACAGGGCCCGACAGAGCCCGACAGATCCCGACAGAGCCCAGTAGAGCCCGACAGAGCCCGACAGAGCCCGACAGAGTCCAGTAGAGCCCGACAGAGCCCGACAGAGCTCGACAGGGCCCGACAGGGCCCGACAGAGCCCGACAGAGCCCGACAGAGCCCGACAGGGCCCGACAGAGACCAGTAGAGCCCGACAGAGCCCGACAGAGCCCGACAGAGCCCGACAGGGCCCGACCGAGCCCGACAGAGCCCAGTAGAGCCCGACAGAGCCCGACAGAGCCCGACAGAGCCCGACAGAGCCCGACAGGGCCCAGTAGAGCCCAGTAGAACCCGACAGAGCCCAACAGAGCCCGACAGAGCCCGACAGAGACCAGTAGAGCCCGACAGAGCCCGACAGAGCCCGACAGAGCCCGACAGAGCCCGACAGGGCCCGACAGGGCCCAGTAGAGCCCGACAGAGCCCGACAGTGCCCGACAGAGCCCGACAGGGCCCGACAAAGCCCGATAGAGCCCAGTAGAGCCCGACAGAGCCCGACAGAGCCCGACAGAGCCCGACAGAGCCCGACAGGGCCCAGTAGAGCCCAGTAGAGCCCGACAGAGCCCGACAGAGCCCGACAGAGCCCGACAGAGCCCGACAGGGCCCAGTAGAGCCCAGTAGAACCCGACAGAGCCCGACAGGGCCCGACAGGGCCCGGCAGAGCCCGACAGGGCCCGACAGGGCCCGACAGAGCCCGACAGGGCCCGACAGGGCCCGACAGGGCCCGACAGGGCCCGACAGGGCCCGACAGAGCCCAGTAGAGCCCGACAGAGCCCGACAGAGCCCGACAGAACCCGACAGAGCCCGACAGAGCCCGACAGAGCCCGACAGGGCCCGACAGGGCCCGACAGAGCCCGACACGGCCCAGTGGAGCCCGAGAGAGCCCGACAGAGCCCAGTAGAGCCCAGTAGAGCCCGACAGAGCCCGACAGAGCCCGACAGAGCCCGACAGAACCCGACAGAGCCCGACAGAACCCGACAGAGCCCGACAGGGCCCAGTAGAGCCCGACAGAGCCCGACAGAGCCCGACAGAGCCCGACAGGGCCCGACAGGGCCCAGTAGAGCCCGACAGAGCCCGACAGAGCCCGACAGAGTCCAGTAGAGCCCGACAGAGCCCGACAGAGCCCGACAGAGCCCGACAGAGTCCAGTAGAGCCCGACAGAGCCTGACAGAGCCCGACAGAGCCCGACAGAGCCCGACAGAGCCCGACAGGGCCCGACAGAGCCCGACAGGGCCCAGTAGAGCCCGAGAGAGCCCGACAGAGCCCAGTAGAGCCCAGTAGAGCCCGACAGAGCCCGACAGAGCCCGACAGAGCCCGACAGAGCCCGACAGGGCCCAGTAGAGCCCGACAGAGCCCGACAGAGCCCGACAGAGCCCGACAGAGCCCAGTAGAGCCCGACAGAGCCTGACAGAGCCCGACAGAGCCCGACAGGGCCCGACAGAGCCCGACAGAGCCCGACAGGGCCCGACAGAGCCCGACAGAGCCCAGTAGAGCCCGACAGAGCCCGACAGAGCCCGACAGAGCCCGACAGGGCCCAGTAGAGCCCGACAGAGCCCGACAGAGCCCGACAGAGCCCGACAGAGCCCGACAGGGCCCAGTAGATCCCAGTAGAGCCCGACAGGGCCCAGTAGAGCCCAGTAGAGCCCGACAGAGCCCAGTAGAGCCCGACAGGGCCCGACAGAGCCCGACAGGGCCCGACAGAGCCCGACAGAGCCCGACAGAGCCCGACAGGGCCCAGTAGATCCCGACAGAGCCCGACAGAGCCCGACAGAGCCCGACAGAGCCCAGTAGAGCCCGACAGAGCCCGACAAAGCCCGACAGAGCCCGACAGAGCCCGACAAGGCCCGACAGAGCCCGACAGAGCCCGACAGGGCCCGACAGAGCCTGACAGAGCGCGACAGAGCCCGTCACGTCCCGACAGGGCCCAGGAGAGCCCGACAGAGCACGACAAAGCCCGACAGAGCCCGACAGAGCCCAGTAGAGCCCGACAGAGCCCGACAGGGCCCGACAGAGCCCGACAGAGCCCGACAGAGCCCAGTAGAGCCCAGTAGAGCCCGACAGAGCCCGACAGAGCCCGACAGAGCCAGACAGGGCCCGACAGAGCCCGACAGAGCCCGACAGGGCCCGACAGGGCCCGACAGAGCCCGACAGGGCCCGACAGGGCCCAGTAGAGCCCGACAGAGCCCGACAGAGCCCGACAGAGCCCGACAGAGCCCGACAGGGCCCGACATGGCCCGACAGAGCCCAGTAGAGACCGACAGAGCCCGACAGAGCCCGACAGAACCCGACAGAGCCCGACAGAGCCCAGAAGAGCCCTACAGAGCCCGACAGAGCCCGACAGGGCCCGACAGGGCCCAGTAGAGCCCGACAGAGCCCGACAGAGCCCGACAGAGCCCGACAGGGCCCGACAGGGCCCGACAGGGCCCAGAAGAGCCCGACAGAGCCCGACAGAGCCCGACAGAACCCGACAGAGCCCGACAGAGCCCGACAGGGCCCGACAGGGCCCGACAGAGCCCGACAGGGCCCAGTAGAGCCCGACAGAGCCCGACAGAGCCCAGTAGAGCCCAGTAGAGCCCGACAGAGCCCGACAGAGCCCGACAGAGCCCGACAGAACCCGACAGAGCCCGACAGAGCCCGACAGGGTCCGACAGGGCCCAGTAGAGCCCGACAGAGCCCGACAGAGCCCGACAGAGCCCAGTAGAGCCCAGTAGAGCCCGACAGAGCCCGACAGGGCCCGACAGGGCCCGACAGAGCCCGACAGGTCCCGACAGGGCCCAGTAGATCCCGACAGAGCCCGACAGAGCCCGACAGAGCCCGACAGAGCCCGACAGGGCCCAGAAGAGCCCGACAGAGCCCGACAGAGCCCGACAGAGCCCGACAGAGCCCGACAGGGCCCGACAGGGCCCGACAGAGCCCGACAGGGCCCGATAGAGCCCGACAGAGCCCGACAGAGCCCGACAGGGCCCGACAGAGCCCGACAGAGCCCGACAGGGCCCAGTAGAGCCCGACAGAGCCCGACAGAGCCCGACAGAGCCCGACAGGGCCCGACAGGGCCCGACAGAGCCCGACAGAGCCCGACAGAGCCCGACAGGGCCCAGTAGAGCCCGACAGAGCCCGACAGAGCCCGACAGAGCCCAGTAGAGCCCGACAGAGCCCGACAGAGCCCGACAGGGCCCGACAGGGCCCGACAGAGCCCGACAGAGCCCGACAGGGCCCGACAGGGCCCGACAGAGCCCAGTAGAGCCCGACAGAACCCGACAGAGCCCGACAGAGCCCGACAGGGCCCGACAGGGCCTGACAGGGCCCAGTAGAGCCCGACAGAGCCCGACAGAGCCCGACAGAGCCCGACAGGGCCCGACAGAGCCCGACAGAGCCCGACAGGGCCCGACAGGGCCCAACAGAGCCCGACAGGGCCCGACAGAGCCCGACAGGGCCCGACACAGCCCGACAGAGCCCGACAGAACCCGACAGAGCCCGACAGAGCCCAGTAGAGCCCGACAGAGCCCGACAGAGCCCGACAGAGCCCGACAGGTCCCGACAGGGCCCAGTAGAGCCCGACAGAGCCCGACAGAGCCCGACAGAACCCGACAGAGCCCGACAGAGCCCAGTAGAGCCCGACAGAGCCCGACAGAGCCCGACAGAGCCCGACAGGGCCCGACAGGTCCCGACAGCGCCCAGTAGAGCCCGACAGAGCCCGACAGAGCCCGACAGAGCCCGACAGGGCCCGACAGGGCCCAGTAGAGCCCGACAGAGCCCGACAGAGCCCGACAGAGCCCAGTAGAGCCCAGTAGAGCCCGACAGAGCCCGACACAGCCCGACAGAGCCCGACAGAGCCCGACAGGGCCCGACAGAGCCCAGTAGAGCCCGACAGAGCCCGACAGAGCCCGACAGAGCCCGACAGGGCCCGACAGGGCCCGACAGGGCCCAGTAGAGCCCGACAGAGCCCGACAGAGCCCGACAGAGCCCGACAGGGCCCGACAGAGCCCGACAGAGCCCGACAGGGCCCGACAGGGCCCGACAGAGCCCGACAGGGCCCGACAGAGCCCGACAGGGCCCGACAGGGTACGACAGAGCCCGACAGAGCCCGACAGAGCCCGACAGAGCCCGACAGGGCCCGACAGGGCCCAGTAGAGCCCGACAGAGCCCGACAGAGCCCGACAGAGCCCAGTAGAGCCCAGTAGAGCCCGACAGAGCCCGACACAGCCCGACAGAGCCCGACAGAGCCCGACAGGGCCCGACAGAGCCCGACAGGGCCCGACAGAGCCCGACAGAGCCCGACAGGGCCCGACAGAGCCCGACAGAGCCCGACAGGGCCCAGTAGAGCCCGACAGAGCCCGACAGAGCCCGACAGAACCCGACAGGGCCCAGTAGAGCCCGACAGAGCCCGACAGGGCCCGACAGAGCCCGACAGAGCCCGACAGAGCCCGACAGCGCCCGACAGGGCCCAGTAGAGCCCGACAGAGCCCGACAGAGCCCGACAGAGCCCGACAGAGCCCGACAGGGCCCAGTAGAGCCCGACAGAGCCCGACAGAGCCCGACAGGGCCCGACAGGGCCCGACAGAGCCCGACAGAGCCCGACAGGGCCCGACAGAGCCCGACAGAGCCCGACAGGGCCCAGTAGAGTCCGACAGAGCCCGACAGAGCCCGACAGAGCCCGACAGAGCCCAGTAGAGCCCGACAGAGCCCGACAGAGCCCGACAGAGGCCGACAGGGCCCGACAGAGCCCGACAGGGCCCGACAGGGCCCGACAGAGCCCGACAGGGCCCGACAGAGCCCAGTAGAGCCCGACAGAGCCCGACAGGGCCCGACAGAGCCCGACAGGGCCCAGTAGAGCCCGACAGAGCCCGATAGAGCCCGACAGGGCCCGACAGGGCCCGACAGGGCCCAGTAGAGCCCGACAGAGCCCGACAGAGCCCAGTAGAGCCCAGTAGAGCCCGACAGAGCCCGACAGAGCCCGACAGAGCCCGACAGGGCCCGACAGGGCCCCGACAGAGCCCGACAGAGCCCGACAGGGCCCGACAGAGCCCGACAGAGCCCGACAGGGCCCGACAGGGCCCGACAGAGCCCGACAGGGCCCGACAGGGCCCGACAGAGCCCGACAGAGCCCGACAGAGCCGACAGAGCCCAGTAGAGCCCAGTAGAGCCCGACAGGGCCCGACAGGGCCCGACTGGGCCCATTAGAGCCCGACAGAGCCCGACAGAGCCTGACAGAGCCCGACAGGGCCCGACAGGGCCCGACAGAGCCCGACAGAGCCCGACAGGGCCCAGTAGAGCCCGACAGAGCCGACAGAGCCCGACAGTGCCTGACAGAGCCCGACAGAGCCGACAGGGCCCGACAGAGCCCGACAGAGCCCGACAGGGCCCAGTAGAGCCCGACAGAGCCTGACAGAGCCCGACAGAGCCCGACAGAGCCAGTAGAGCCCGACAGAGCCCGACAGAGCCCGACAGAGCCCGACAGAGCCCGACAGAGCCCGACAGGGCCCGACAGGGCCCGACAGAGCCCGACAGGGCCCGACAGAGCCCGACAGGGCCCAGTAGAGCCCGACAGAGCCCGATAGAGCCCGACAGGGCCCGACAGGGCCCAGTAGAGCCGACAGAGCCCGACAGAGCCCAGTAGAGCCCAGTAGAGCCCGACAGAGCCAGACAGAGCCCGACAGAGCCCGACAGGGCCCGACAGAGCCCGACAGAGCCCGACAGGCCCGACAGGGCCCGACAGGGCCCAGTAGAGCCCGAAGAGCCCGACAGAGCCCAGTAGAGCCCAGTAGAGCCCGACAGGGCCCGACAGGGCCCGACAGGGCCCATTAGAGCCCGACAGAGCCCGACAGAGCCTGACAGAGCCCGACAGGGCCCGACAGGGCCCGACAGAGTCCGACAGAGCCCGACAGGGCCCAGTAGAGCCGACAGAGCCCGACAGAGCCGACAGGGCCCGACAGGGCCCGACAGGGCCCGACAGAGCCCGACAGGGCCCAGTAGAGCCCGATAGAGCCCGACAGAGCCCGACAGAGCCCGACAGAGCCCGACAGGGCCCGACAGAGCCCGACAGAGCCCGACAGGGCCCCACAGAGCCCGAAAGAGCCCGACAGGGCCCAGTAGAGCCCGACAGAGCCCGACAGAGCCCGACAGAGCTTGACAGAGCCAGTAGAGCCCGACAGAGCCTGACAGAGCCCGACAGAGCCCGACAGGGCCCGACAGGGCCCGACAGAGCCCGACACAGCCCGACAGAGCCCGACAGGGCCCAGGAGAGCCCGACAGAGCCCGACAGAGCCCGACAGAGCCCGACAGAGCCCAGTAGAGAACGACAGAGCCCGACAGAGCCCGACAGGGCCCGACAGGGCACAACAGAGCCCGACAGAGCCCGACAGGGCCCGACATGGCCCGACAGAGTCCAGTAGAGCCCGACAGAGCCCGACAGAGCCCGACAGAGCCCAGTAGAGCCCGACAGATCCCGACAGAGCCCGACAGAGGCCGACAGGGCCCGACAGAGCCCGACAGGGCCCGACAGGGCCCGACAGACCCAGTAGAGACCGACAGAGCCCGACAGAGCCCGACAGAACCCGACAGAGCCCGACAGAGCCCAGTAGAGCCCTACAGAGCCCGACAGAGCCCGACAGGGCCCGACAGGGCCCAGTAGAGCCCGACAGAGCCTGACAGAGCCCGACAGAGCCCGACAGGGCCCGACAGGGCCCGACAGGGCCCAGAAGAGCCCGACAGAGCCCGACAGAGCCCGACAGAACCCGACAGAGCCCGACAGAGCCCGACAGGGCCCGACAGGGCCCGACAGAGCCCGACAGGGCCCAGTAGAGCCCGACAGAGCCCGACAGAGCCCAGTAGAGCCCAGGAGAGCCCGACAGAGCCCGACAGAGCCCAGTAGAGCCCGACAGAGCCCGACAGAGCCCGACAGAGCCCGACAGAACCCGACAGAGCCCGACAGAGCCCGACAGGGTCCGACAGGGCCCAGTAGAGCCCGACAGAGCCCGACAGAGCCCGACAGAGCCCAGTAGAGCCCAGTAGAGCCCGACAGAGCCCGACAGGGCCCGACAGGGCCCGACAGAGCCCGACAGGTCCCGACAGGGCCCAGTAGAGCCCGACAGAGCCCGACAGAGCCCGACAGAGCCCGACAGAGCCCGACAGGGCCCAGAAGAGCCCGACAGAGCCCGACAGAGCCCGACAGAGCCCGACAGAGCCCGACAGGGCCCGACAGGGCCCGACAGAGCCCGACAGGGCCCGATAGAGCCCGACAGAGCCCGACAGAGCCCGACAGGGCCCCACATAGCCCGACAGAGCCCGACAGAGCCCGACAGAGCCCGACAGGGCCCGACAGGGCCCGACAGGGCCCAGTAGAGCCTGACAGAGCCCGACAGAGCCCGACAGAGCCCGACAGGGCCCTACAGAGCCCGACAGAGCCCGACAGGGCCCGACAGGGCCCGACAGAGCCCGACAGGGCCCGACAGAGCCCGACAGAGCCCGACAGGGCACGACAGAGCCCGACAGAGCCCGACAGGGCCCGACAGAGCCCGACAGAGCCCGACAGAGCCCGACAGAACCCGACAGAGCCCGACAGAGCCCAGTAGAGCCCAGTAGAGCCCGACAGAGCCCGACAGAGCCCGACAGAGCCCGACAGGGCCCGACAGGGCCCAGTAGAGACCGACAGAGCCCGACAGAACCCGTCAGAGCCCGACAGAGCCCGACAGAGCCCGACAGAGTCCGACAGAGCCCGACAGAGCCCGACAGGGCCCAGTAGAGCCCGACAGAGCCCGACAGAGCCCGACAGAGCCCGACAGGGCCCGACAGGGCCCGACAGAGCCCGACAGAGCCCGACAGGGCCCAGTAGAGCCCGACAGAGCCCGAGAGGGCCCGACAGAGCCCGACAGAGCCCGACAGAGCCCGACAGAGCCCGACAGGGCCCGACAGAGCCCGACAGAACCCGACAGGGCCCAGTAGAGCCCGACAGAGCCCGACAGAGCCCGACAGAGCCCGACAGAGCCCGACAGCGCCCGACAGGGCCCAGTAGAGCCCGACAGAGCCCGACAGAGCCTGACAGAGCCCGACAGGGCCCGACAGAGCCCAACAGAGCCCAGTAGATCCCGACAGAGCCCGACAGGGCCCGACAGAGCCCGACAGAGCCCGACAGAGCCCGACAGAGCCAGACAGGGCCCAGTAGAGCCCGACAGAGCCCGACAGAGACCGACAGAGCCTGACAGAGCCCGACAGGGCCCGACAGAGCCCGACAGAGCCCGACAGGGACCGACAGGGCCCGACAGAGCCCGACAGGGCCCAACAGAGCCCGACAGAGCCCGACAGAGCCCGACAGGGCCCGACAGAGCCCGACAGAGCCCGACAGGGCCCAGTAGAGCCCGACAGAGCCCGACAGAGCCAGACAGAGCCCGACAGAGCCCAGTAGAGCCCGACAGAGCCCGACAGAGCCCGACAGAGCCCGACAGAGCCCGACAGGGCCCGACAGAGCCCGACAGGGCCCGACAGAGCCCGACAGAGCCCGACAGGCCCGACAGGGCCCGACAGAGCCCAGTAGAGCCCGACAGAGCCCGACAGAGCCCGAGAGAGCCCGACAGGGCCCAGTAGAGCCCAGTAGAGCCCGACAGAGCCCAGTAGAGCCCGACAGAGCCCGACAGGGCACCCAGTAGAGCCCGACAGAGCCCGACAGGGCCCGACAGGGCCCGACAGAGCCCGACAGAGCCCGACAGGGCCCAGTAGAGCCCGACAGAGCCCGACAGAGCCCGACAGGGCCCGACAGGGCCCAGTAGAGCCCGACAGAGCCCGACAGAGCCCGACAGGGCCCGACAGAGCCCGACAGAGCCCGACAGAGCCCGACAGGGCCCAGTAGAGCCCGACAGAGCCCGACAGAGCCCGACAGGGCCCAGTAGAGCCCGACAGAGCCCGACAGAGCCCGACAGAGCCCGACAGGGCCCGACAGAGCCCGACAGAGCCCAGTAGAGCCCAGTAGAGCCCGACAGAGCCCGACAGAGCCCGACAGAGCCCGACAGGGCCCGACAGGGCCCGACAGAGCCTGACAGGGCCCGACAGGGCCCGACAGAGCCCGACAGGGCTCGACAGAGCCTGACAGAGCCCGACAGAGCCCGACAGGGCCCGACAGGCCCAGTAGAGACCGACAGAGCCCGACAGAACCCGTCAGAGCCCGACAGAGCCCGACAGAGCCCGACAGAGCCCGACAGAGTCCGACAGGGCCCAGTAGAGCCCGACAGAGCCCGACAGAGCCCGACAGGGCCCGACAGGGCCCGACAGAGCCCGACAGAGCCCGACAGGGCCCAGTAGAGCCCGACAGAGCCCGAGAGGGCCCGACAGAGCCCGACAGAGCCCGACAGAGCCCGACAGAGCCCGACAGGGCCCGACAGAGCCCGACAGAGCCCGACAGAACCCGACAGGGCCCAGTAGAGCCCGACAGAGCCCGACAGAGCCCGACAGAGCCCGACAGGGCCCGACAGAGCCCGACAGAGCCCGACAGAGCCCCGACAGCGCCCGACAGAGCCCAGTAGAGCCCGACAGAGCCCGACAGAGCCTGACAGAGCCCGACAGGGCCCGACAGAGCCCGACAGAGCCCAGTAGATCCCGACAGAGCCCGACAGGGCCCGACAGAGCCCGACAGAGCCCGACAGAGCCCGACAGGGCCCAGTAGAGCCCGACAGAGCCCGACAGAGCCCGACAGAGCCTGACAGAGCCCGACAGGGCCCGACAGAGCCCGACAGAGCCCGACAGGGACCGACAGGGCCCGACAGAGCCAGACAGGGCCCAACAGAGCCCGACAGAGCCCGACAGAGCCCGACAGGGCCCGACAGAGCCCGACAGAGCCCGACAGGGCCCAGTAGAGCCCGATAGAGCCAGACAGAGCCCGACAGAGCCCGACAGAGCCCAGTAGAGCCCGACAGAGACCGACAGAGCCCGACAGAGCCCGACAGAGCCCGACAGGGCCCGACAGAGCCCGACAGAGCCCGACAGGGCCCGACAGGGCCCGACAGGGCCCGACAGTGCCCAGTAGAGCCCGACAGAGCCCGACAGAGCCCGACAGGGCCCAGTAGAGCCCAGTAGAGCCCGACAGAGCCCGACAGAGCCCGACAGAGCCCGACAGGGCCCGACAGGGCCCGACAGAGCCCGACAGAGCCCGACAGGGCCCAGTAGAGCCCGACAGAGCCCGACAGAGCCCGACAGGGCCCGACAGGGCCCAGTAGAGCCCGACAGAGCCCGACAGAGCCCAACAGGGCCCGACAGAGCCCGACAGAGCCCGACAGAGCCCGACAGCGCCCGACAGGGCCCAGTAGAGCCCGACAGAGCCCGACAGAGCCCGACAGGGCCCGACAGGGCCCAGTAGAGCCCGACAGATCCCGACAGAGCCCGACAGAGCCCGACAGGGCCCGACAGAGCCCGACAGAGCCCAGTAGAGCCCAGTAGAGCCCGACAGAGCCCGACAGAGCCCGACAGAGCCCGACAGGGCCCGACAGAGCCCGACAGAGCCCGACAGGGCCCGACAGGGCCCGACAGAGCCCGACAGGGCCCTACAGGGCCCGACAGGGCCCGACAGGGCCCAGTAGAACCCGAAAGAGCCCGACAGAGCCCAGTAGAGCCCAGTAGAGCCCGACAGGGCCCGACAGGGCCCGACAGGGCCCAGTAGAGCCCGACAGAGCCCGACAGAGCCTGACAGAGCCCGACAGGGCCCGACAGGGCCCGACAGAGTCCGACAGAGCCCGACAGGGCCCAGTAGAGCCCGACAGAGCCCGACAGAGCCCGACAGAGCCCGACAGGGCCCAGTAGAGCCCGACAGAGCCCGACAGAGCCCGACAGAGCCCGACAGGGCCCTACAGGGCCCGACAGAGCCCGACAGGGCCCGACAGAGCCCGACAGAGCCCGACAGGGCCCAGTAGAGCCCGACAGAGCCCGACAGAGCCCGACAGCCCAACAGAGCCTGACAGAGCCCAGTAGAGCCCGACAGAGCCCGACAGAACCCGACAGAGCCCGACAGAGCCCGACAGGGCCCGACAGAGCCCGACAGGGCCCGACAGGGCCCGACAGAGCCCGACAGAGCCCGACAGGGCTCAGTAGAGCCCGACAGAGCTTGACAGAGCCCGACAGAGCAAAGTAGAGCCCGACAGAACCCGACAGAGCCCGACAGAGCCCGACAGAGCCCAGTAGAGCCCGACAGAGCCCGACAGGGCCCGACAGGGCCCGACAGGGCCCAGTAGAGCCCGACAGAGCCCGACAGAGCCCAGTAGAGCCCATTAGAGCCCGACAGAGCCCGACAGAGCCCGACAGAGCCCGACAGGGCCCGACAGAGCCCGACAGAGCCCGACAGGGCCCGACAGAGCCCGACAGGGCCCGACAGGGCCCAGTAGAGCCCGACAGAGCCCGACAGAGCCCAGTAGAGACCAGTAGAGCCCGACAGGGCCCGACAGGGCCCGACAGGGCCCAGTAGAGCCCGACAGAGCCCGACAGAGCCTGACAGAGCCCGACAGGGACCGACAGGGCCCGGCAGAGCCCGACAGAGCCCGACAGGGCCCAGTAGAGCCCGACAGAGCCCGACAGAGCCCGACAGAGCCCGACAGAGCCCAGTAGAGCCCGACAGAGCCCGACAGAGCCCGACAGAGCCCGACAGGGCCCGACAGGGCCCGACAGAGCCCGACAGAGCCCGACAGGGCCCAGTAGAGACCGACAGAGCCCGACAGAGCCAGACAGGGCCCGACAGGGCCCGACAGAGCCCAGTAGAGCCCGACAGAGCCCGACAGAGCCCGACAGAGCCCGACAGAGCCCGACAGGGCCCGACAGAGCCCGACAGAGCCCGACAGGGCACGACAGAGCCCGACAGAGCCCGACAGGGCCCGACAGAGCCCGACAGAGCCCGACAGAACCCGACAGAGTCCGACAGAGCCCAGTAGAGCCCAGTAGAGCCCGACAGAGCCCGACAGAGCCCGACAGAGCCCGAAAGAGCCCGACAGGGCCCGACAGAGCCCGACAGAGCCCGACAGAGCCCGACAGGGCCCAGTAGAGCCCGACAGAGCCCGACAGAGCCCGACAGGGCCCAGTAGAGCCCGACAGAGCCCGACAGAGCCCGACAGAGCCCGACAGGGCCCGACAGAGCCCGACAGAGCCCAGTAGAGCCCAGTAGAGCCCGACAGAGCCCGACAGAGCCCGACAGAGCCCGACAGGGCCCGACAGGGCCCGACAGAGCCTGACAGGGCCCGACAGGGCCCGACAGAGCCCGACAGGGCTCGACAGAGCCTGACAGAGCCCGACAGAGCCCGACAGGGCCCGACAGGGCCCAGTAGAGACCGACAGAGCCCGACAGAACCCGTCAGAGCCCGACAGAGCCCGACAGAGCCCGACAGAGCCCGACAGAGTCCGACAGGGCCCAGTAGAGCCCGACAGAGCCCGACAGAGCCCGACAGGGCCCGACAGGGCCCGACAGATCCCGACAGAGCCCGACAGGGCCCAGTAGAGCCCGACAGAGCCCGAGAGGGCCCGACAGAGCCCGACAGAGCCCGACAGAGCCCGACAGAGCCCGACAGGGCCCGACAGAGCCCGACAGAGCCCGACAGAACCCGACAGGCCCAGTAGAGCCCGACAGAGCCCGACAGAGCCCGACAGAGCCCGACAGGGCCCGACAGAGCCCGACAGAGCCCGACAGAGCCCGACAGCGCCCGACAGAGCCCAGTAGAGCCCGACAGAGCCCGACAGAGCCTGACAGAGCCCGACAGGGCCCGACAGAGCCCGACAGAGCCCAGTAGATCCCGACAGAGCCCGACAGGGCCCGACAGAGCCCGACAGAGCCCGACAGAGCCCGACAGGGCCCAGTAGAGCCCGACAGAGCCCGACAGAGCCCGACAGAGCCTGACAGAGCCCGACAGGGCCCGACAGAGCCCGACAGAGCCCGACAGGGACCGACAGGGCCCGACAGAGCCAGACAGGGCCCAACAGAGCCCGACAGAGCCCGACAGAGCCCGACAGGGCCCGACAGAGCCCGACAGAGCCCGACAGGGCCCAGTAGAGCCCGATAGAGCCAGACAGAGCCCGACAGAGCCCGACAGAGCCCAGTAGAGCCCGACAGAGCCCGACAGAGCCCGACAGAGCCCGACAGAGCCCGACAGGGCCCGACAGAGCCCGACAGAGCCCGACAGGGCCCGACAGGGCCCGACAGGGCCCGACAGTGCCCAGTAGAGCCCGACAGAGCCCGACAGAGCCCGACAGGGCCCAGTAGAGCCCAGTAGAGCCCGACAGAGCCCGACAGAGCCCGACAGAGCCCGACAGGGCCCGACAGGGCCCGACAGAGCCCGACAGAGCCCGACAGGGCCCAGTAGAGCCCGACAGAGCCCGACAGAGCCCGACAGGGCCCGACAGGGCCCAGTAGAGCCCGACAGAGCCCGACAGAGCCCGACAGGGCCCGACAGGGCCCAGTAGAGCCCGACAGATCCCGACAGAGCCCGACAGAGCCCGACAGGGCCCGACAGAGCCCGACAGAGCCCAGTAGAGCCCAGTAGAGCCCGACAGAGCCCGACAGAGCCCGACAGAGCCCGACAGGGCCCGACAGAGCCCGACAGAGCCCGACAGGGCCCCACAGGGCCCGACAGAGCCCGACAGGGCCCTACAGGGCCCGACAGGGCCCGACAGGGCCCAGTAGAACCCGAAAGAGCCCGACAGAGCCCAGTAGAGCCCAGTAGAGCCCGACAGGGCCCGACAGGGCCCGACAGGGCCCAGTAGAGCCCGACAGAGCCCGACAGAGCCTGACAGAGCCCGACAGGGCCCGACAGGGCCCGACAGAGTCCGACAGAGCCCGACAGGGCCCAGTAGAGCCCGACAGAGCCCGACAGAGCCCGACAGAGCCCGACAGGGCACAGTAGAGCCCGACAGAGCCCGACAGAGCCCGACAGAGCCCGACAGGGCCCTACAGGGCCCGACAGAGCCCGACAGGGCCCGACAGAGCCCGACAGAGCCCGACAGGGCCCAGTAGAGCCCGACAGAGCCCGACAGAGCCCGACAGCCCAACAGAGCCTGACAGAGCCCAGTAGAGCCCGACAGAGCCCGACAGAACCCGACAGAGCCCGACAGAGCCCGACAGGGCCCGACAGAGCCCGACAGGGCCCGACAGGGCCCGACAGAGCCCGACAGAGCCCGACAGGGCTCAGTAGAGCCCGACAGAGCTTGACAGAGCCCGACAGAGCAAAGTAGAGCCCGACAGAACCCGACAGAGCCCGACAGAGCCCGACAGAGCCCAGTAGAGCCCGACAGAGCCCGACAGGGCCCGACAGGGCCCGACAGGGCCCAGTAGAGCCCGACAGAGCCCGACAGAGCCCAGTAGAGCCCATTAGAGCCCGACAGAGCCCGACAGAGCCCGACAGAGCCCGACAGGGCCCGACAGAGCCCGACAGAGCCCGACAGGGCCCGACAGAGCCCGACAGGGCCCGACAGGGCCCAGTAGAGCCCGACAGAGCCCGACAGAGCCCAGTAGAGACCAGTAGAGCCCGACAGGGCCCGACAGGGCCCGACAGGGCCCAGTAGAGCCCGACAGAGCCCGACAGAGCCTGACAGAGCCCGACAGGGACCGACAGGGCCCGGCAGAGCCCGACAGAGCCCGACAGGGCCCAGTAGAGCCCGACAGAGCCCGACAGAGCCCGACAGAGCCCGACAGAGCCCAGTAGAGCCCGACAGAGCCCGACAGAGCCCGACAGAGCCCGACAGGGCCCGACAGGGCCCGACAGAGCCCGACAGAGCCCGACAGGGCCCAGTAGAGACCGACAGAGCCCGACAGAGCCAGACAGGGCCCGACAGGGCCCGACAGAGCCCAGTAGAGCCCGACAGAGCCCGACAGAGCCCGACAGAGCCCGACAGGGCCCGACAGAGCCCGACAGAGCCCGACAGAGCACGACAGAGCCCGACAGAGCCCGACAGGGCCCGACAGAGCCCGACAGAGCCCGACAGAACCCGACAGAGTCCGACAGAGCCCAGTAGAGCCCAGTAGAGCCCGACAGAGCCCGACAGAGCCCGACAGAGCCCGACAGGGCCCGACAGGGCCCGACAGGGCCCAGTAGAGCCCGACAGAGACCGACAGAACCCGTCAGAGCCCGACAGAGCCCGACAGAGCCCGACAGAGCCCGACAGAGTCCGACAGGGCCCAGTAGAGCCCGACAGAGCCCGACAGAGCCCGACAGAGCCCGACAGGGCCCGACAGGGCCCGACAGAGCCCGACAGAGCCCGACAGGGCCCGACAGGGCCCAGTAGAGCCCGACAGAGCCCGAGAGGGCCCGACAGGGCCCGACAGAGCCCGACAGAGCCCGACAGGGCCCGACAGAGCCCGACAGAGCCCGACAGGGCCCAGTAGAGCCCGACAGAGCCCGACAGAGCCCGACAGAACCCGACATGGCCCAGTAGAGCCCGACAGAGCCCGAAAGAGCCCGACAGGGCCCGACAGAGCCCGACAGAGCCCGACAGAGCCCGACAGCGCCCGACAGGGCCCAGTAGAGCCCGACAGAGCCCGACAGAGCCCGACAGAGCCCGACAGGGCCCGACAGAGCCCGACAGAGCCCGACAGAGCCCAGTAGAGCCCGACAGAGCCCGACAGGGCCCGACAGAGCCCGACAGAGCCCGACAGAGCCCGACAGAGCCCGACAGGGCCCAGTAGAGCCCGACAGAGCCCGACAGAGCCCGACAGAGCCCGACAGGGCCCGACAGGGCCCGACAGGGCCCAGTAGAGCCCGACAGAGCCCGACAGAGCCCAGTAGAGCCCATTAGAGCCCGACAGAGCCCGACAGAGCCCGACAGAGCCCGACAGGGCCCGACAGAGCCCGACAGAGCCCGACAGGGCCCGACAGAGCCCGACAGGGCCCGACAGGGCCCAGTAGAGCCCGACAGAGCCCGACAGAGCCCAGTAGAGACCAGTAGAGCCCGACAGGGCCCGACAGGGCCCGACAGGGCCCAGTAGAGCCCGACAGAGCCCGACAGAGCCTGACAGAGCCCGACAGGGACCGACAGGGCCCGGCAGAGCCCGACAGAGCCCGACAGGGCCCAGTAGAGCCCGACAGAGCCCGACAGAGCCCGACAGAGCCCGACAGAGCCCAGTAGAGCCCGACAGAGCCCGACAGAGCCCGACAGAGCCCGACAGGGCCCGACAGGGCCCGACAGAGCCCGACAGAGCCCGACAGGGCCCAGTAGAGACCGACAGAGCCCGACAGAGCCAGACAGGGCCCGACAGGGCCCGACAGAGCCCAGTAGAGCCCGACAGAGCCCGACAGAGCCCGACAGAGCCCGACAGAGCCCGACAGGGCCCGACAGAGCCCGACAGAGCCCGACAGGGCACGACAGAGCCCGACAGAGCCCGACAGGGCCCGACAGAGCCCGACAGAGCCCGACAGAACCCGACAGAGTCCGACAGAGCCCAGTAGAGCCCAGTAGAGCCCGACAGAGCCCGACAGAGCCCGACAGAGCCCGAAAGAGCCCGACAGGGCCCGACAGAGCCCGACAGAGCCCGACAGAGCCCGACAGGGCCCAGTAGAGCCCGACAGAGCCCGACAGAGCCCGACAGGGCCCAGTAGAGCCCGACAGAGCCCGACAGAGCCCGACAGAGCCCGACAGGGCCCGACAGAGCCCGACAGAGCCCAGTAGAGCCCAGTAGAGCCCGACAGAGCCCGACAGAGCCCGACAGAGCCCGACAGGGCCCGACAGGGCCCGACAGAGCCTGACAGGGCCCGACAGGGCCCGACAGAGCCCGACAGGGCTCGACAGAGCCTGACAGAGCCCGACAGAGCCCGACAGGGCCCGACAGGGCCCAGTAGAGACCGACAGAGCCCGACAGAACCCGTCAGAGCCCGACAGAGCCCGACAGAGCCCGACAGAGCCCGACAGAGTCCGACAGGGCCCAGTAGAGCCCGACAGAGCCCGACAGAGCCCGACAGGGCCCGACAGGGCCCGACAGATCCCGACAGAGCCCGACAGGGCCCAGTAGAGCCCGACAGAGCCCGAGAGGGCCCGACAGAGCCCGACAGAGCCCGACAGAGCCCGACAGAGCCCGACAGGGCCCGACAGAGCCCGACAGAGCCCGACAGAACCCGACAGGGCCCAGTAGAGCCCGACAGAGCCCGACAGAGCCCGACAGAGCCCGACAGGGCCCGACAGAGCCCGACAGAGCCCGACAGAGCCCGACAGCGCCCGACAGAGCCCAGTAGAGCCCGACAGAGCCCGACAGAGCCTGACAGAGCCCGACAGGGCCCGACAGAGCCCGACAGAGCCCAGTAGATCCCGACAGAGCCCGACAGGGCCCGACAGAGCCCGACAGAGCCCGACAGAGCCCGACAGGGCCCAGTAGAGCCCGACAGAGCCCGACAGAGCCCGACAGAGCCTGACAGAGCCCGACAGGGCCCGACAGAGCCCGACAGAGCCCGACAGGGACCGACAGGGCCCGACAGAGCCAGACAGGGCCCAACAGAGCCCGACAGAGCCCGACAGAGCCCGACAGGGCCCGACAGAGCCCGACAGAGCCCGACAGGGCCCAGTAGAGCCCGATAGAGCCAGACAGAGCCCGACAGAGCCCGACAGAGCCCAGTAGAGCCCGACAGAGCCCGACAGAGCCCGACAGAGCCCGACAGAGCCCGACAGGGCCCGACAGAGCCCGACAGAGCCCGACAGGGCCCGACAGGGCCCGACAGGGCCCGACAGTGCCCAGTAGAGCCCGACAGAGCCCGACAGAGCCCGACAGGGCCCAGTAGAGCCCAGTAGAGCCCGACAGAGCCCGACAGAGCCCGACAGAGCCCGACAGGGCCCGACAGGGCCCGACAGAGCCCGACAGAGCCCGACAGGGCCCAGTAGAGCCCGACAGAGCCCGACAGAGCCCGACAGGGCCCGACAGGGCCCAGTAGAGCCCGACAGAGCCCGACAGAGCCCGACAGGGCCCGACAGGGCCCAGTAGAGCCCGACAGATCCCGACAGAGCCCGACAGAGCCCGACAGGGCCCGACAGAGCCCGACAGAGCCCAGTAGAGCCCAGTAGAGCCCGACAGAGCCCGACAGAGCCCGACAGAGCCCGACAGGGCCCGACAGAGCCCGACAGAGCCCGACAGGGCCCCACAGGGCCCGACAGAGCCCGACAGGGCCCTACAGGGCCCGACAGGGCCCGACAGGGCCCAGTAGAACCCGAAAGAGCCCGACAGAGCCCAGTAGAGCCCAGTAGAGCCCGACAGGGCCCGACAGGGCCCGACAGGGCCCAGTAGAGCCCGACAGAGCCCGACAGAGCCTGACAGAGCCCGACAGGGCCCGACAGGGCCCGACAGAGTCCGACAGAGCCCGACAGGGCCCAGTAGAGCCCGACAGAGCCCGACAGAGCCCGACAGAGCCCGACAGGGCACAGTAGAGCCCGACAGAGCCCGACAGAGCCCGACAGAGCCCGACAGGGCCCTACAGGGCCCGACAGAGCCCGACAGGGCCCGACAGAGCCCGACAGAGCCCGACAGGGCCCAGTAGAGCCCGACAGAGCCCGACAGAGCCCGACAGCCCAACAGAGCCTGACAGAGCCCAGTAGAGCCCGACAGAGCCCGACAGAACCCGACAGAGCCCGACAGAGCCCGACAGGGCCCGACAGAGCCCGACAGGGCCCGACAGGGCCCGACAGAGCCCGACAGAGCCCGACAGGGCTCAGTAGAGCCCGACAGAGCTTGACAGAGCCCGACAGAGCAAAGTAGAGCCCGACAGAACCCGACAGAGCCCGACAGAGCCCGACAGAGCCCAGTAGAGCCCGACAGAGCCCGACAGGGCCCGACAGGGCCCGACAGGGCCCAGTAGAGCCCGACAGAGCCCGACAGAGCCCAGTAGAGCCCATTAGAGCCCGACAGAGCCCGACAGAGCCCGACAGAGCCCGACAGGGCCCGACAGAGCCCGACAGAGCCCGACAGGGCCCGACAGAGCCCGACAGGGCCCGACAGGGCCCAGTAGAGCCCGACAGAGCCCGACAGAGCCCAGTAGAGACCAGTAGAGCCCGACAGGGCCCGACAGGGCCCGACAGGGCCCAGTAGAGCCCGACAGAGCCCGACAGAGCCTGACAGAGCCCGACAGGGACCGACAGGGCCCGGCAGAGCCCGACAGAGCCCGACAGGGCCCAGTAGAGCCCGACAGAGCCCGACAGAGCCCGACAGAGCCCGACAGAGCCCAGTAGAGCCCGACAGAGCCCGACAGAGCCCGACAGAGCCCGACAGGGCCCGACAGGGCCCGACAGAGCCCGACAGAGCCCGACAGGGCCCAGTAGAGACCGACAGAGCCCGACAGAGCCAGACAGGGCCCGACAGGGCCCGACAGAGCCCAGTAGAGCCCGACAGAGCCCGACAGAGCCCGACAGAGCCCGACAGGGCCCGACAGAGCCCGACAGAGCCCGACAGAGCACGACAGAGCCCGACAGAGCCCGACAGGGCCCGACAGAGCCCGACAGAGCCCGACAGAACCCGACAGAGTCCGACAGAGCCCAGTAGAGCCCAGTAGAGCCCGACAGAGCCCGACAGAGCCCGACAGAGCCCGACAGGGCCCGACAGGGCCCGACAGGGCCCAGTAGAGCCCGACAGAGACCGACAGAACCCGTCAGAGCCCGACAGAGCCCGACAGAGCCCGACAGAGCCCGACAGAGTCCGACAGGGCCCAGTAGAGCCCGACAGAGCCCGACAGAGCCCGACAGAGCCCGACAGGGCCCGACAGGGCCCGACAGAGCCCGACAGAGCCCGACAGGGCCCGACAGGGCCCAGTAGAGCCCGACAGAGCCCGAGAGGGCCCGACAGGGCCCGACAGAGCCCGACAGAGCCCGACAGGGCCCGACAGAGCCCGACAGAGCCCGACAGGGCCCAGTAGAGCCCGACAGAGCCCGACAGAGCCCGACAGAACCCGACATGGCCCAGTAGAGCCCGACAGAGCCCGAAAGAGCCCGACAGGGCCCGACAGAGCCCGACAGAGCCCGACAGAGCCCGACAGCGCCCGACAGGGCCCAGTAGAGCCCGACAGAGCCCGACAGAGCCCGACAGAGCCCGACAGGGCCCGACAGAGCCCGACAGAGCCCGACAGAGCCCAGTAGAGCCCGACAGAGCCCGACAGGGCCCGACAGAGCCCGACAGAGCCCGACAGAGCCCGACAGAGCCCGACAGGGCCCAGTAGAGCCCGACAGAGCCCGACAGAGCCCGACAGAGCCCGACAGGGTCCGACAGAGCCCGACAGAGCCCGACAGGGCCCAGTAGAGCCCGACAGAGCCCGACAGAGCCCGACAGAGCCCGACAGAGCCCAGTAGAGCCCGACAGAGCCCGACGGAGCCCGACAGAGCCCGACAGGGCCCGACAGGGCCCGACAGGGCCCGACAGAGCCCGACAGGGCCCGACAGAGCCCGACAGGGCCCGACAGGTCCCGACAGAGCCCAGTAGAGCCCGACAGAGACCGACAGAGCCCGACAGAGCCCGACAGAACCCGAAAGAGCCCGACAGAGTCCAGTAGAGCCCGACAGAGCCCGACAGAGCCCGACAGAGCCCGACAGGACCCGACAGGGCCCGACAGGGTCCAGTAGAGCCCGACAGAGCCCGACAGAGCCTGACAGAGCCCGACAGGGACCGACAGGGCCCGACAGAGCCCGACAGAGCCCGACAGGGCCCAGTAGAGCCCGACAGAGCCCGACAGATCCCGACAGAGCCCGACAGGGCCCGACAGGGCCCGACAGAGCCCGACAGAGCCCGACAGGGCCCGACAGAGCCCGACAGAGACCGACAGGGCCCGACAGGGCCCAGTAGAGCCCGACAGAGCCCGACAGAGCCCGACAGGGCCCGACTTGGCCCGACAGAGCCTGACAGAGCCAGACAGCGCCCGACAGGGCCCGACAGAGCCCAGTAGAGCCCGACAGAGCCCGACAGAGCCCGACAGAGCCCGACAGGGCCCGACAGGGCCCGACAGGGCCCAGTAGAGCCCGACAGAGCCCGACAGAGCCCGACAGAGCCCGACAGGGCCCGACAGAGCCCGACAGAGCCCGACAGGGCCCGACAGGGCCCGACAGGCCCCGACAGAGCCCGACAGAGCCCGACAGGGCACGACAGAGCCCGACAGAGCCCGACAGGGCCCGACAGAGCCCGACAGAGCCCGACAGAGCCCGACAGGGCCCAGTAGAGCCCGACAGAGCCTGACAGAGCCCGACAGGGCCCGACAGAGCCCGACAGAGCCCGACAGGGACCGACAGGGCCCGACAGAGCCCGACAGGGCCCAACAGAGCCCGACAGAGCCCGACAGAGCCCGACAGGGCCCGACAGAGCCCGACAGAGCCCGACAGGGCCCAGTAGAGCCCGATAGAGCCAGACAGAGCCCGACAGAGCCCGACAGAGCCCAGTAGAGCCCGACAGAGCCCGACAGAGCCCGACAGAGCCCGACAGAGCCCGACAGGGCCCGACAGAGCCCGACAGAGCCCGACAGGGCCCGACAGGGCCCGACAGGGCCCAGTAGAGCCCGACAGAGCCCGACAGAGCCCGACAGAGCCCGACAGGGCCCGACAGGGCCCGACAGAGCCCGACAGAGCCCGACAGGGCCCGACAGGGCCCAGTAGAGCCCGACAGAGCCCGACAGAGCCCGACAGGGCCCGACTTGGCCCGACAGAGCCCGACAGAGCCAGACAGCGCCCGACAGGGCCCGACAGAGCCCAGTAGAGCCCGACAGAGCCCGACAGAGCCCGACAGAGCCCGACAGGGCCCGACAGGGCCCGACAGGGCCCAGTAGAGCCCGACAGAGCCCGACAGAGCCCGACAGAGCCCGACAGGGCCCGACAGAGCCCGACAGAGCCCGACAGGGCCCGACAGGGCCCGACAGGGCCCGACAGAGCCCGACAGGGCACGACAGAGCCCGACAGAGCCCGACAGGGCCCGACAGAGCCCGACAGAGCCCGACAGAGCCCGACAGGGCCCAGTAGAGCCCGACAGAGCCTGACAGAGCCCGACAGGGCCCGACAGAGCCCGACAGAGCCCGACAGGGACCGACAGGGCCCGACAGAGCCCGACAGGGCCCAACAGAGCCCGACAGAGCCCGACAGAGCCCGACAGGGCCCGACAGAGCCCGACAGAGCCCGACAGGGCCCAGTAGAGCCCGATAGAGCCAGACAGAGCCCGACAGAGCCCGACAGAGCCCAGTAGAGCCCGACAGAGCCCGACAGAGCCCGACAGAGCCCGACAGAGCCCGACAGGGCCCGACAGAGCCCGACAGAGCCCGACAGGGCCCGACAGGGCCCAGTAGAGCCCGACAGAGCCCGACAGAGCCCGACAGAGCCCGACAGGGCCCAGTAGAGCCCAGTAGAGCCCGACATAGCCCAGTAGAGCCCGACAGAGCCCGACAGAGCCCGACAGAGCCCGACAGGGCCCGACAGGGCCCGACAGAGCCCGACAGAGCCCGACAGAGCCCGACAGGGCCCAGTAGTGCCCGACAGAGCCCGACAGAGCCCGACAGGGCCCGACAGGGCCCAGTAGAGCCCGACAGAGCCCGACAGAGCCCGACAGGGCCCGACAGAGCCCGACAGAGCCCGACAGAGCCCGACAGCGCCCGACAGGGCCCAGTAGAGCCCGACAGAGCCCGACAGAGCCCGATAGGGCCCGACAGGGCCCAGTAGAGCCCGACAGATCCCGACAGAGCCCGACAGGGCCCGACAGAGCCCGACAGAGCCCAGTAGAGCCCAGTAGAGCCCGACAGAACCCGACAGAGCCCGACAGAGCCCGACAGGGCCCGACAGAGCCCGACAGAGCCCGACAGGGCCCGACAGGGCCCGACAGAGCCCGACAGGGCCCTACAGGGCCCGACAGGGCCCGACAGGGCCCAGTAGAACCCGAAAGAGCCCGACAGAGCCCAGTAGAGCCCAGTAGAGCCCGACAGGGCCCGACAGGGCCCGACAGGGCCCAGTAGAGCCCGACAGAGCCTGACAGAGCCTGACAGAGCCCGACAGGGCCCGACAGGGCCCGATAGAGTCCGACAGAGCCCGACAGGGCCCAGTAGAGCCCGACAGAGCCCGACAGAGCCCGACAGAGCCCGACAGGGCCCAGTAGAGCCCGACAGAGCCCGACAGAGCCCGACAGAGCCCGACAGGGCCCTACAGGGCCCGACAGAGCCCGACAGGGCCCAGTAGAGCCCGACAGAGCCCGACAGAGACCGACAGCCCAACAGAGCCCGACAGAGCCCAGTAGAGCCCAACAGAGCCCGACAGAACCCGACAGAGCCCGACAGAGCCCGACAGGGCCCGACAGAGCCCGACAGGGCCCGACAGGGCCCGACAGAGCCCGACAGAGCCCGACAGGGCTCAGTAGAGCCCGACAGAGCTTGACAGAGCCCGACAGAGCAAAGTAGAGCCCGACAGAACCCGACAGAGCCCGACAGAGCCGGACAGAGCCCAGTAGAGCCCGACAGAGCCCGACAGGGCCCGACAGGGCCCGACAGGGCCCAGTAGAGCCCGACAGAGCCCGACAGAGCCCAGTAGAGCCCATTAGAGCCCGACAGAGCCCGACAGAGCCCGACAGAGCCCGACAGGGCCCGACAGAGCCCGACAGAGCCCGACAGGGCCCGACAGAGCCCGACAGGGCCCGACAGGGCCCAGTAGAGCCCGACAGAGCCCGACAGAGCCCAGTAGACCCCAGTAGAGCCCGACAGGGACCGACAGGGCCCGGCAGAGCCCGACAGAGCCCGACAGGGCCCAGTAGAGCCCGACAGAGCCCGACAGAGCCCGACAGAGCCCAGTAGAGCCCGACAGAGCCCGACAGAGCCCGACAGAGCCCGACAGGGCCCGACAGGGCCCGACAGAGCCCGACAGAGCCCGACAGGGCCCAGTAGAGCCCGACAGAGCCCGACAGAGCCAGACAGGGCCCGACAGGGCCCGACAGAGCCCGACAGGGCCCAGTAGAGCCCGACAGAGCCCGACAGAGCCCGACAGAGCCCGACAGGGCCCGACAGAGCCCGACAGAGCCCGACAGGGCACGACAGAGCCCGACAGAGCCCGACAGGGCCCGACAGAGCCCGACAGAGCCCGACAGAGCCCGACAGAGTCCGACAGAGCCCAGTAGAGCCCAGTAGAGCCCGACAGAGCCCGACAGAGCCCGACAGGGCCCGACAGGGCCCGACAGGGCCCAGTAGAGCCCGACAGAGCCCGACAGAACCCCGTCAGAGCCCGACAGAGCCCGACAGAGCCCGACAGAGCCCGACAGAGTCCGACAGGGCCCAGTAGAGCCCGACAGAGCCCGACAGAGCCCGACAGAGCCCGAAAGGGCCCGACAGGGCCCGACAGAGCCCGACAGAGCCCGACAGGGCCCGACAGGGCCCAGTAGAGCCCGACAGAGCCCGAGAGGGCCCGACAGGGCCCGACAGAGCCCGACAGAGCCCGACAGGGCCCAGTAGAGCCCGACAGAGCCCGACAGAGCCCGACAGAGCCCGACAGCGCCCGACAGGGCCCAGTAGAGCCCGACAGAGCCCGACAGAGCCCGACAGAGCCCGACAGGGCCCGACAGAGCCCGACAGAGCCCGACAGAGCCCAGTAGAGCCCGACAGAGCCCGACAGGGCCCGACAGAGCCCGACAGAGCCCGACAGAGCCCGACAGGGCCCAGTAGAGCCCGACAGAGCCCGACAGAGCCCGACAGAGCCCGACAGGGCCCGACAGAGCCCGACAGAGCCCGACAGGGCCCGACAGAGCCCGACAGAGCCCGACAGGGCCCAGTAGAGCCCGACAGAGCCCGACAGAGCCCGACAGAGCCCAGTAGAGCCCGACAGAGCCCGACAGAGCCCGACAGAGCCCGACAGGGCCCGACAGGGCCCGACAGGGCCCGACAGAGCCCGACAGGGCCCGACAGAGCCCGACAGGGCCCGACAGGGCCCGACAGAGCCCAGTAGAGCCCGACAGAGACCGACAGAGACCGACAGAGCCCGACAGAGCCCGACAGAACCCGACAGAGCCCGACAGAGTCCAGTAGAGCCCGACAGAGCCCGACAGAGCCCGACAGAGCCCGACAGGACCCGACAGGGCCCGACAGGGCCCAGTGGAGCCCGACAGAGCCCGACAGAGCCCGACAGAGTCTGACAGAGCCCGACAGGGACCGACAGGGCCCGACAGAGCCCGACAGAGCCCGACAGGGCCCAGTAGAGCCTGACAGAGCCCGACAGAGCCCGACAGAGCCCGACAGGGCCCAGTAGAGCCCGACAGAGCCCGACAGATCCCGACAGAGCCCGACAGAGCCCGACAGAGCCCGACAGGGCCCGACAGAGCCCGACAGGGCCCGACAGGGCCCGACAGGGCCCAGTAGAGCCCGACAGAGCCCGACAGAGCCCGACAGGGCCCGACTTGGCCCGACAGAGCCCGACAGAGCCAGACAGCGCCCGACAGGGCCCGACAGAGCCCAGTAGAGCCCGACAGAGCCCGACAGAGCCCGACAGAGCCCGACAGGGCCCGACAGGGCCCGACAGGGCCCAGTAGAGCCCGACAGAGCCCGACAGAGCCCGACAGGGCCCGACAGAGCCCGACAGAGCCCGACAGGGCCCGACAGAGCCCGACAGAGCCCGACAGGGCACGACAGAGCCCGACAGAGCCCGACAGGGCCCGACAGAGCCCGACAGAGCCCGACAGAACCCGACAGAGTCCGACAGAGCCCAGTAGAGCCCGACAGAGCCCGACAGAGCCCGACAGAGCCCGACAGAGCCCGATAGGGCCCGACAGGGCCAGACAGGGCCCAGTAGAGCCCGACAGAGCCCGACAGAGCCCGACAGGGCCCGACAGGGCCCGACAGGGCCCAGTAGAGCCCGACAGATCCCGACAGAGCCCGACAGGGCCCGACAGAGCCCGACAGAGCCCAGTAGAGCCCAGTAGAGCCCGACAGAACCCGACAGAGCCCGACAGAGCCCGACAGGGCCCGACAGAGCCCGACAGAGCCCGACAGGGCCCGACAGGGCCCGACAGAGCCCGACAGGGCCCTACAGGGCCCGACAGGGCCCGACAGGGCCCAGTAGAACCCGAAAGAGCCCGACAGAGCCCAGTAGAGCCCAGTAGAGCCCGACAGGGCCCGACAGGGCCCGACAGGGCCCAGTAGAGCCCGACAGAGCCTGACAGAGCCTGACAGAGCCCGACAGGGCCCGACAGGGCCCGATAGAGTCCGACAGAGCCCGACAGGGCCCAGTAGAGCCCGACAGAGCCCGACAGAGCCCGACAGAGCCCGACAGGGCCCAGTAGAGCCCGACAGAGCCCGACAGAGCCCGACAGAGCCCGACAGCGCCCGACAGGGCCCAGTAGAGCCCGACAGAGCCCGACAGAGCCCGACAGAGCCCGACAGGGCCCGACAGAGCCCGACAGAGCCCGACAGAGCCCAGTAGAGCCCGACAGAGCCCGACAGGGCCCGACAGAGCCCGACAGAGCCCGACAGAGCCCGACAGGGCCCAGTAGAGCCCGACAGAGCCCGACAGAGCCCGACAGAGCCCGACAGGGCCCGACAGAGCCCGACAGAGCCCGACAGGGCCCGACAGAGCCCGACAGAGCCCGACAGGGCCCAGTAGAGCCCGACAGAGCCCGACAGAGCCCGACAGAGCCCAGTAGAGCCCGACAGAGCCCGACAGAGCCCGACAGAGCCCGACAGGGCCCGACAGGGCCCGACAGGGCCCGACAGAGCCCGACAGGGCCCGACAGAGCCCGACAGGGCCCGACAGGGCCCGACAGAGCCCAGTAGAGCCCGACAGAGACCGACAGAGACCGACAGAGCCCGACAGAGCCCGACAGAACCCGACAGAGCCCGACAGAGTCCAGTAGAGCCCGACAGAGCCCGACAGAGCCCGACAGAGCCCGACAGGACCCGACAGGGCCCGACAGGGCCCAGTGGAGCCCGACAGAGCCCGACAGAGCCCGACAGAGTCTGACAGAGCCCGACAGGGACCGACAGGGCCCGACAGAGCCCGACAGAGCCCGACAGGGCCCAGTAGAGCCTGACAGAGCCCGACAGAGCCCGACAGAGCCCGACAGGGCCCAGTAGAGCCCGACAGAGCCCGACAGATCCCGACAGAGCCCGACAGAGCCCGACAGAGCCCGACAGGGCCCGACAGAGCCCGACAGGGCCCGACAGGGCCCGACAGGGCCCAGTAGAGCCCGACAGAGCCCGACAGAGCCCGACAGGGCCCGACTTGGCCCGACAGAGCCCGACAGAGCCAGACAGCGCCCGACAGGGCCCGACAGAGCCCAGTAGAGCCCGACAGAGCCCGACAGAGCCCGACAGAGCCCGACAGGGCCCGACAGGGCCCGACAGGGCCCAGTAGAGCCCGACAGAGCCCGACAGAGCCCGACAGGGCCCGACAGAGCCCGACAGAGCCCGACAGGGCCCGACAGAGCCCGACAGAGCCCGACAGGGCACGACAGAGCCCGACAGAGCCCGACAGGGCCCGACAGAGCCCGACAGAGCCCGACAGAACCCGACAGAGTCCGACAGAGCCCAGTAGAGCCCGACAGAGCCCGACAGAGCCCGACAGAGCCCGACAGAGCCCGATAGGGCCCGACAGGGCCAGACAGGGCCCAGTAGAGCCCGACAGAGCCCGACAGAGCCCGACAGGGCCCGACAGGGCCCGACAGGGCCCAGTAGAGCCCGACAGATCCCGACAGAGCCCGACAGGGCCCGACAGAGCCCGACAGAGCCCAGTAGAGCCCAGTAGAGCCCGACAGAACCCGACAGAGCCCGACAGAGCCCGACAGGGCCCGACAGAGCCCGACAGAGCCCGACAGGGCCCGACAGGGCCCGACAGAGCCCGACAGGGCCCTACAGGGCCCGACAGGGCCCGACAGGGCCCAGTAGAACCCGAAAGAGCCCGACAGAGCCCAGTAGAGCCCAGTAGAGCCCGACAGGGCCCGACAGGGCCCGACAGGGCCCAGTAGAGCCCGACAGAGCCTGACAGAGCCTGACAGAGCCCGACAGGGCCCGACAGGGCCCGATAGAGTCCGACAGAGCCCGACAGGGCCCAGTAGAGCCCGACAGAGCCCGACAGAGCCCGACAGAGCCCGACAGGGCCCAGTAGAGCCCGACAGAGCCCGACAGAGCCCGACAGAGCCCGACAGGGCCCTACAGGGCCCGACAGAGCCCGACAGGGCCCGACAGAGCCCGACAGAGCCCGACAGGGCCCAGTAGAGCCCGACAGAGCCCGACAGAGCCCGACAGCCCAACAGAGCCCGACAGAGCCCAGTAGAGCCCAACAGAGCCCGACAGAACCCGACAGAGCCCGACAGAGCCCGACAGGGCCCGACAGAGCCCGACAGGGCCCGACAGGGCCCGACAGAGCCCGACAGAGCCCGACAGGGCTCAGTAGAGCCCGACAGAGCTTGACAGAGCCCGACAGAGCAAAGTAGAGCCCGACAGAACCCGACAGAGCCCGACAGAGCCCGACAGAGCCCAGTAGAGCCCGACAGAGCCCGACAGGGCCCGACAGGGCCCGACAGGGCCCAGTAGAGCCCGACAGAGCCCGACAGAGCCCAGAAGAGCCCATTAGAGCCCGACAGAGCCCGACAGAGCCCGACAGAGCCCGACAGGGCCCGACAGAGCCCGACAGAGCCCGACAGGGCCCGACAGAGCCCGACAGGGCCCGACAGGGCCCAGTAGAGCCCGACAGAGCCCGACAGAGCCCAGTAGACCCCAGTAGAGCCCGACAGGGCCCGACAGGGCCCGACAGGGCCCAGTAGAGCCCGACAGAGCCCGACAGAGCCTGACAGAGCCCGACAGGGACCGACAGGGCCCGGCAGAGCCCGACAGAGCCCGACAGGGCCCAGTAGAGCCCGACAGAGCCCGACAGAGCCCGACAGAGCCCAGTAGAGCCCGACAGAGCCCGACAGAGCCCGACAGAGCCCGACAGGGCCCGACAGGGCCCGACAGAGCCCGACAGAGCCCGACAGGGCCCAGTAGAGCCCGACAGAGCCCGACAGAGCCAGACAGGGCCCGACAGGGCCCGACAGAGCCCAGTAGAGCCCGACAGAGCCCGACAGAGCCCGACAGGGCCCGACAGAGCCCGACAGGGCCCAGTAGAGCCCGACAGAGCCCGACAGAGCCCGACAGAGCCCGACAGGGCCCGACAGAGCCCGACAGAGCCCGACAGGGCACGACAGAGCCCGACAGAGCCCGACAGGGCCCGACAGAGCCCGACAGAGCCCGACAGAGCCCGACAGAGTCCGACAGAGCCCAGTAGAGCCCAGTAGAGCCCGACAGAGCCCGACAGAGCCCGACAGGGCCCGACAGGGCCCGACAGGGCCCAGTAGAGCCCGACAGAGCCCGACAGAACCCCGTCAGAGCCCGACAGAGCCCGACAGAGCCCGACAGAGCCCGACAGAGTCCGACAGGGCCCAGTAGAGCCCGACAGAGCCCGACAGAGCCCGACAGAGCCCGACAGGGCCCGACAGGGCCCGACAGAGCCCGACAGAGCCCGACAGGGCCCGACAGGGCCCAGTAGAGCCCGACAGAGCCCGAGAGGGCCCGACAGGGCCCGACAGAGCCCGACAGAGCCCGACAGGGCCCAGTAGAGCCCGACAGAGCCCGACAGAGCCTGACAGAGCCCGACAGGGCCCGACAGGGCCCGACAGAGTCCGACAGAGCCCGACAGGGCCCAGTAGAGCCCGACAGAGCCCGACAGAGCCCGACAGGGCCCGACAGAGCCCGACAGGGCCCAGTAGAGCCCGATACAGCCCGACAGAGCCCGACAGAGCCCGACAGGGCCCGACAGAGCCCGACAGAGCCCGACAGGGCCCGATAGAGCCCAACAGAGCCCGACAGAGCCCGACAGGGCCCGACAGAGCCCGACAGAGCCCGACAGGGCCCAGTAGAGCCCGACAGAGCCCAGTAGAGCCCAGTAGAGCCCGACAGAGCCCGACAGAGCCCGACAGAGCCCGACAGGGCCCGACAGGGCCCGACAGGGCCCGACAGAGCCCGACAGGGCCCGACAGAGCCCGACAGGGCCCGACAGGGCCCGACAGAGCCCAGTAGAGCCCGACAGAGACCGACAGAGACCGACAGAGCCCGACAGAGCCCGACAGAACCCGACAGAGCCCGACAGAGTCCAGTAGAGCCCGACAGAGCCCGACAGAGCCCGACAGAGCCCGACAGGACCCGACAGGGCCCGACAGGGCCCAGTAGAGCCCGACAGAGCCCGACAGAGCCTGACAGAGCCCGACAGGGACCGACAGGGCCCGACAGAGCCCGACAGAGCCCGACAGGGCCCAGTAGAGCCTGACAGAGCCCGACAGAGCCCGACAGAGCCCGACAGGGCCCAGTAGAGCCCGACAGAGCCCGACAGATCCCGACAGAGCCCGACAGAGCCCGACAGAGCCCGACAGGGCCCGACAGAGCCCGACAGGGCCCGACAGGGCCCGACAGGGCCCAGTAGAGCCCGACAGAGCCCGACAGAGCCCGACAGGGCCCGACTTGGCCCGACAGAGCCGGACAGAGCCAGACAGCGCCCGACAGGGCCCGACAGAGCCCAGTAGAGCCCGACAGAGCCCGACAGAGCCCGACAGAGCCCGACAGGGCCCGACAGGGCCCGACAGGGCCCAGTAGAGCCCGACAGAGCCCGACAGAGCCCGACAGGGCCCGACAGAGCCCGACAGAGCCCGACAGGGCCCGACAGAGCCCGACAGAGCCCGACAGGGCACGACAGAGCCCGACAGAGCCCGACAGGGCCCGACAGAGCCCGACAGAGCCCGACAGAACCCGACAGAGTCCGACAGAGCCCAGTAGAGCCCGACAGAGCCCGACAGAGCCCGACAGAGCCCGACAGAGCCCGATAGGGCCCGACAGGGCCAGACAGGGCCCAGTAGAGCCCGACAGAGCCCGACAGAGCCCGACAGGGCCCGACTTGGCCCGACAGAGCCCGACAGAGCCAGACAGCGCCCGACAGGGCCCGACAGAGCCCAGTAGAGCCCGACAGAGCCCGACAGAGCCCGACAGAGCCCGACAGGGCCCGACAGGGCCCGACAGGGCCCAGTAGAGCCCGACAGAGCCCGACAGAGCCCGACAGGGCCCGACAGAGCCCGACAGAGCCCGACAGGGCCCGACAGAGCCCGACAGAGCCCGACAGGGCACGACAGAGCCCGACAGAGCCCGACAGGGCCCGACAGAGCCCGACAGAGCCCGACAGAACCCGACAGAGTCCGACAGAGCCCAGTAGAGCCCGACAGAGCCCGACAGAGCCCGACAGAGCCCGACAGAGCCCGATAGGGCCCGACAGGGCCAGACAGGGCCCAGTAGAGCCCGACAGAGCCCGACAGAGCCCGACAGGGCCCGACAGGGCCCGACAGGGCCCAGTAGAGCCCGACAGATCCCGACAGAGCCCGACAGGGCCCGACAGAGCCCGACAGAGCCCAGTAGAGCCCAGTAGAGCCCGACAGAACCCGACAGAGCCCGACAGAGCCCGACAGGGCCCGACAGAGCCCGACAGAGCCCGACAGGGCCCGACAGGGCCCGACAGAGCCCGACAGGGCCCTACAGGGCCCGATAGGGCCCGACAGGGCCCAGTAGAACCCGAAAGAGCCCGACAGAGCCCAGTAGAGCCCAGTAGAGCCCGACAGGGCCCGACAGGGCCCGACAGGGCCCAGTAGAGCCCGACAGAGCCTGACAGAGCCTGACAGAGCCCGACAGGGCCCGACAGGGCCCGATAGAGTCCGACAGAGCCCGACAGGGCCCAGTAGAGCCCGACAGAGCCCGACAGAGCCCGACAGAGCCCGACAGGGCCCAGTAGAGCCCGACAGAGCCCGACAGAGCCCGACAGAGCCCGACAGGGCCCTACAGGGCCCGACAGAGCCCGACAGGGCCCGACAGAGCCCGACAGAGCCCGACAGGGCCCAGTAGAGCCCGACAGAGCCCGACAGAGCCCGACAGCCCAACAGAGCCCGACAGAGCCCAGTAGAGCCCAACAGAGCCCGACAGAACCCGACAGAGCCCGACAGAGCCCGACAGGGCCCGACAGAGCCCGACAGGGCCCGACAGGGCCCGACAGAGCCCGACAGAGCCCGACAGGGCTCAGTAGAGCCCGACAGAGCTTGACAGAGCCCGACAGAGCAAAGTAGAGCCCGACAGAACCCGACAGAGCCCGACAGAGCCCGACAGAGCCCAGTAGAGCCCGACAGAGCCCGACAGGGCCCGACAGGGCCCGACAGGGCCCAGTAGAGCCCGACAGAGCCCGACAGAGCCCAGTAGAGCCCATTAGAGCCCGACAGAGCCCGACAGAGCCCGACAGAGCCCGACAGGGCCCGACAGAGCCCGACAGGGCCCGACAGGGCCCAGTAGAGCCCGACAGAGCCCGACAGAGCCCAGTAGACCCCAGTAGAGCCCGACAGGGCCCGACAGGGCCCGACAGGGCCCAGTAGAGCCCGACAGAGCCCGACAGAGCCTGACAGAGCCCGACAGGGACCGACAGGGCCCGGCAGAGCCCGACAGAGCCCGACAGGGCCCAGTAGAGCCCGACAGAGCCCGACAGAGCCCGACAGAGCCCAGTAGAGCCCGACAGAGCCCGACAGAGCCCGACAGAGCCCGACAGGGCCCGACAGGGCCCGACAGAGCCCGACAGAGCCCGACAGGGCCCAGTAGAGCCCGACAGAGCCCGACAGAGCCAGACAGGGCCCGACAGGGCCCGACAGAGCCCAGTAGAGCCCGACAGAGCCCGACAGAGCCCGACAGGGCCCGACAGAGCCCGACAGGGCCCAGTAGAGCCCGACAGAGCCCGACAGAGCCCGACAGAGCCCGACAGGGCCCGACAGAGCCCGACAGAGCCCGACAGGGCACGACAGAGCCCGACAGAGCCCGACAGGGCCCGACAGAGCCCGACAGAGCCCGACAGAGTCCGACAGAGCCCAGTAGAGCCCAGTAGAGCCCGACAGAGCCCGACAGAGCCCGACAGGGCCCGACAGGGCCCGACAGGGCCCAGTAGAGCCCGACAGAGCCCGACAGAACCCCGTCAGAGCCCGACAGAGCCCGACAGAGCCCGACAGAGCCCGACAGAGTCCGACAGGGCCCAGTAGAGCCCGACAGAGCCCGACAGAGCCCGACAGAGCCCGACAGGCGGGCCCGACAGGGCCCGACAGAGCCCGACAGAGCCCGACAGGGCCCGACAGGGCCCAGTAGAGCCCGACAGAGCCCGAGAGGGCCCGACAGGGCCCGACAGAGCCCGACAGAGCCCGACAGGGCCCAGTACAGCCCGACAGAGCCCGACAGAGCCTGACAGAGCCCGACAGGGCCCGACAGGGCCCGACAGAGTCCGACAGAGCCCGACAGGGCCCAGTAGAGCCCGACAGAGCCCGACAGAGCCCGACAGGGCCCGACAGAGCCCGACAGGGCCCAGTAGAGCCCGATACAGCCCGACAGAGCCCGACAGAGCCCGACAGGGCCCGACAGAGCCCGACAGAGCCCGACAGGGCCCGATAGAGCCCAACAGAGCCCGACAGAGCCCGACAGGGCCCGACAGAGCCCGACAGAGCCCGACAGGGCCCAGTAGAGCCCGACAGAGCCCAGTAGAGCCCAGTAGAGCCCGACAGAGCCCGACAGAGCCCGACAGAGCCCGACAGGGCCCGACAGGGCCCGACAGGGCCCGACAGAGCCCGACAGGGCCCGACAGAGCCCGACAGGGCCCGACAGGGCCCGACAGAGCCCAGTAGAGCCCGACAGAGACCGACAGAGACCGACAGAGCCCGACAGAGCCCGACAGAACCCGACAGAGCCCGACAGAGTCCAGTAGAGCCCGACAGAGCCCGACAGAGCCCGACAGAGCCCGACAG